>NW_022437078.1:1064449-1226640 GCF_009761245.1 Sapajus apella
TTCCTTCCTTCCTTCCTTCCTTCCTTCCTTCTTTCTTTCTTTCTTTCAGCAGAATCCTTTCTTTCTCTCTCTCTCTCCTTCCTTCCTTCCTTCCTTCCTTCCTTCCTTCCTTCCTTCCTTCTTTCTTTTCTTTTTCCTTCCTTCCTTCCTTCCTTCCTTCCTTCCTTCCTTCCTTCCTTCCTTCTTTCTTTCAGCAGAGTCTTGTTCTGTTGCCCAGGCTCGAGTGTAGTGGTGCGATCTTGGCTCACTGCAACCTCCCCCTCCCGGGTTCAAACATGCCTCAGTCTCTCAAGTAGCTGAGATGACAGTCATGAGCCACCACACCCAACTAATTTTTGTATTTTAGTAGAGACGGGGTTTCGCCATGTTGGCCAGGCTGGTCTCGAACTCCTGGGCTCAAGCAATTTGCCTGCCTTGGCCTCTCAAAGTGCTGCGATTACAGGCGTGAAGCACGGCACCTGATCCCTATTATTCCCATCTGTGTCTGTGTGTACCCAGTGTTTAGCTCCCAGTTATAACTGAGCACGTGCGGAATTTGATTTTTTGTTCCTGTGTTAATTCACTTAGGATAATGGCCTCCACCTGCATCAGTGTTGCTGCAAAGAACATGGCTTTGTTCTTTCTTGTGGCTATAGATATTGCCCATTTAAAAAAATGTAATTGCTTTCTTCCCTTTTGAATATCAGGCCAGGTTGTAGAAACCCACGGGTCTCTTTGGTGAGCTGTCCACAAGTGCAAGGGCATGGCAGCTGCTGAGTGGGCTGTGAGACTTGTGCAGTGCAGCAGTTGAATGTGGCTGCCTGCACTGACCAGCGGAGCATAAAGCAGAGGCGAGGCTGGAGGAGGCAGCCACTCAGTCAGGCACTGGCAGTGTGGGGGCTGAGGTGGAAAGCAGAGTTGTCATTATGCTAATAGCATCCATGCAGTCAGAGCCAGTGACCCTCTGCGGGAAAGCAAGAACTCTTGAAGGTCCATTTGAAGTCTTTGCACCATCAGCTTGAAGGCTCCGACACCTGTGCTTGGCACCTCCTAATTGATTTTATTTTTGACTTGCATAGAGAGCATTTCTCCATTAACGTGAAATGACCTTGTAGACCTAACCAAAGTTTAAAGAGAGGCAGCATATTGGAGGTGGCAGTCGAGTGCAGAGGTTTGAATTGTGGACTCCGGAGACAGGCTGTTGGGATTAGAATCTCAGCCTTTGGCCTCAGTGGTCGTTTGAGTTGGGGCAGGTGACTTCACCTCTCTGCTTCCTTTTCTTCATCTGGAAAAGGGCAATGATAGGAGTGTCCCCCAATCTCTTCGAGGGTTGTCCAAAGTATAAAATAAATTAATGCATGAAGAACACTTCAATAACACCAAACACTCTATCATGCTTGATCAGTAGTAGAGGAGAAAGCTGTGGAGAAGGCTGACATTTGCATGTCCAATAGAGAAGTCTTGAGTGAGGCTTGATCAAGCCCTCAGCAGCTGGGTGACCTAGGACAAGCTGTGTGCTCTTTCTGACCTTGAATGAAAAGTGACCAACTGAGAAAATGCTGTGAGGGATGTCTGACACATCAGAGGTGCTTTCTTTCCCACTGGGCTCCAGTTTTTCCCTCTGTAAGGTGAAGGTGGTTGAGATCTTTTTTGTCTTTAACTGTGTAAGAATTGAGTCTGATATCAGAGGTACTGATTAAAAGGGGTATACTTTTTTGGGATTGGCCAGGTGAGCTGAAGCCAGGGGTGAGTAGGATTCCCTTAGGGTTAATGGCATCACCCAAGAGAGTTGCTATCCACTGTCACCCATGGCAGAGGGCAGTGTCCTGGGGGAGTGGGCACAGGAGGAGGCAGCATAGAGAGGTGGCCGGACGATGGACTCCAAACCAACTTTGCCACAAATTTGCTGTCTCCAGCTTTAGCTGACCCAGCTGGAGGATAGGAGGACCCCTCTTGAGGATTCTAGGAAGTGGATGGTGGTGAGGAATCCAGTGACGGGGTGTGGAGGCAGAGGGGTCTGGGAAATTCAGGAGAAAGTGAGAGGTTAGGGGTGGAAGAGTGACTCAAACTTTATCTACCTCAAGGTTGAGGCCAGATTTTACCTTTAGATCTGGAACATTTATAACCTTGATGTAATTTAGCATGTGTACTAACCTGAGAGTCGAAATCATTGAAATACTAAGGATAGTGAAAACAGCTTCTGCTGTGTGCCAAACACAGTGCTCAAGGCAATATCTGCATTATCTCATTTGAGTTTTCTAGTTAATACTAAGAGTTAACTGCTATTCCTGGCCCCATTTTACAGATTAAAAAACAAACAAAAAACCCCCATGAAGCTCAGAGAGGTTAAGTAGCTTGCCCACAGTCACTCAGCTTGAAACCTATAAACTGGGAGGTGGAATTCTTTGTTGTTGTTGGACTGTAGGGCTTTTTAGATGGGGTCTCACTCCATCACCCAGGCTAGAGTGCAGGGGTGCGATCTCAGCTCACTGCAGCCTTGATCTCCCAGGCTCAAGTGATCCTCTCACCTCAGCCAGAGATTCTGAGTAGTTGGGACTACAGGTGCAGACCACCATGCCTGGCTAATTTTTGTAATTTTTGTAGAGATTAGGTCTTTCCTGGGCTCAAGCAATCCTCCTGTGTCCACCTCACAAAGTGCCAGGATCACAGGTGTGGGCCACCACTTCCTGTCGACTTCTGGGTGTTTAAAATTTTAGTTAATTAATTTGACAAAAATTGTATGTATTTATAGTATACAGCATGATATTTTGAAATATGTGTACATTGTGGAATGCCTAAGTTGAGCTAATTAGCATATATATATATATATATAAAATCTTCTATACTTACCATTCTTTTTGGTGGTGAGGACCCTTAAAATGTACTCTTAGGGGTTTTCAAGTAGACAATACATTATTACTAACTACAGCCACCATGTTGTACAATTGCTTTTTTCAACTCATTCCTCCTAATTTAAATTTTGTATCCTTTGACCCCTTTTCACCATCAGCCCCTGGTAACCTGTATTCGACTCTGCTTCTGTGAATTTGACTTTTTAGATTATGAGCTGGGTTCCAGCCCTGGTAGTTAGATTGGACAGTGTGTGTTCTTCACCTAAACAATTAGCCCTCAGAGGAAAAAGAAACCAGGGTTTCTCACTGCCCAGCACAGCCTGCTTAACGATTTCTACTTTGGGTCACAGTGACCTGTTCCTATCTCACTTGTATTTGAGGGTGTGGTAAAAATATTTGCAAACCAAGAACAAATGTAGTTGTCCTCTCCAGTTTTGCTCCTTGGTGCATGAAGATTACAAGGAGAAAGAAAGTTGTGGAATGCAATATGGTCAGGATAACCCAGCACTTCAGGTCCACAATAGTTTTTGTGTGAGTAGGTGCCAAGATAGAAACTGGCAGTGTGCTTAGATGTGTGGATGAGTGAGAGCTAGGGAGAACTATGAGCACGTTCCTTTGCGGAAGGGCTGCCAGTTTTAAGTAAAGTCCCCTCGCCCATCCTGGAAGAGGCTGGTGGTCCATATTACAGAAGGGAGAGGAACGTGAAGTTTTGAGAAGCGGGTGGGAGGGGAATTCAGGAAGAGGAGAGAGGCGTCAGTAATCCCAGGTGACCTCCAGAGTGAGTTTGTTGAGAATCAAATGGGAAGACAAGAATGTCTGATAGGTATTTTGTTGTGTTTTGTTGTGAGGTGAGTGAAGAAAAGTCCTCTTCTGTGTTATCTATGAAATCAGCAAATTCCACATGGCTCATTGTGGTAGGCAGAATAATGGCACCCCAAAGATGTCCATGTCACAATCCCTGGAATCTGTGAATATGCTACTTTACAGGGCAAACCGGACTTCATAGATGTGATTACATTGAGGGTCATAAGATGAGGAGATTATTCTAGATTATCGGGTGGGTCTAGTGTAGTCTCAGGGATCCTTACAGAGTCAGAGAAAGAGATGTGACACCGGAAGCAGGTCAAAGTAGTCTATGGCCATGGTGAAAGAACACGGGCAGTGTCTGGAAACTGGGAAAGACAAGAAAACAGATTCTCCCCTAGAGCTCTGGAAAGAACACAGCCAACATATTGATTTTGGCCCAGTGAGATCCATTTTTGACTTGTGACTGCCAGAACTGTAAGATAATAAGAGAGAGAGAGAGAGAGAGAGAGAGAGAGAGAGAGAGAGAGAGAGAGAGTGTGTGTGTGTGTGTGTGTGTGTGTGTGTGTGTGTGTGTTAGAGACAGGTTCTCACTTTGTCACCCAGGCTGGAGTGCAGTGGCGCGATCAGAGCTCACTGCAGCCTCAACCTCCCTGGGCTCAGGTGATCCTCCCATCTTAGCCCCCTGAGTGGCTGGGACCACAGGTGCATGCCACCACACCCAGCTAATTTTTATATGTTTTGCAGAGATGGGTTTCACCATATTGCCCAGGCTGGTCTTGAACTCCTGGGCTCAAGTGATCCTTCTGCCTTGGCCTCCCAAAGTGCTGGGATTACAGGGAGGAGCAACAATGTCTGGCCAAATGTATGTTGTTTTAAGCCACTCAGCTTATGGTAATTTGTTACAGATGCAATAGGAAATGAATACACTCACTTTTGCAGGGAACATGCTGAGTTTCTCAACTTGGCAGCATGTGCTGAGCCTGTGTACAATAATGGAGGAGGCTGGAGGCAGGGAGGGACCAGTTGTTCAGAACTACAACTGTGGAAGTATCTTTGACTGTTCTTTGCCACCACACTTCAGATCCCAAATCCCATGTCCTCTCAGCATCCCTGTTGCCACCACCTGGATCCATGACAGCATCCTTTCTTGCTTTGGATAAAGGCAGTTGCCTCCTAACTGGCTCCCTCCTTCTGCTCTTCAGGTCTCCCTTTAGGTGCCTCCCGTGTCCTTGTTTAAGTCAGATCATATCACTCCCTGCTCAAAACCCTCCAAAATTCCAAGTCCAGGACCATGACCTACAATGCTGGGCAAGGTCTGGTTCCTGGCTGCCTCCCTGACTTCATGCCTCTTCCTCCCCTTGTGATTTTCCTTGTATTTATCCATCAACACACAGACAGGCTTTGCCCTTGCTTTACCCCTTAGCCTGGACGCTCTTCTCCCAGACATCCTAATGGCTTCACATCCTTAAGTTCTTTCCAAAGTCACCTTTTCAGAAAAGACATTTTCACATTTTACCCCTTCCTCCCAAAATTGATATCTCTCATTCCTGTTGATTTTTTTTCTCCTTAGCACTCACTACTATCTAACAATCAATCAATTTGACTTCTTTATTATACTTAGCATTTTATTTCCTTCACTAGAATCTCAGCCCCATGAGGGTAGGAATTTGTTCAATGCTGTATGCTCAGGACTTAGAACAGTGTCTGGCACATAATAGTTACTCAGTAAGTATTTGTGAATTTATTCACTTATTTAGTTATTGAATAAATGAAAGGGAATTGATGGATATCTCAGGGTGGCTCTGGATCTTCCCTGGTCATGTAACTGGAAGGCTCAAGGACTGGGAACACCTGAATTGACTGCCTGGCTATGTACTGACTTGTGGTTGTATTAGTTTGTTTTCACACTGCTGATAAGGACATGCCCAAACCTGGGAATGAAAAGCAGTTTAATTGGACTTTCAGTTCCACATGGCTGGGGAGGCCTCAGAATCATGGTGGGAGGTGAAAGGCACTTCTTACATGGTAGCAGCAAGAGAAAAATGAGGAAGAAGTAAAAGTGGAAACCCCTGATAAATCCATCAGATCTTGGGAGACTTATTCACTATCACAAGAATAGCATGGGAGAGACTGGCTCCTGTGATTCAATTACCTCTCCCTGGGTCCCTCCCACAATATGTGGGAATTCTGGGAGGTACAATTCAAGTTGAGATTTGGGTAGGGACACAGCCAAACCATATAATTCCACCCCTGGGCACTCCAAATCTCATGTCCTCACATTTCAAAACCAACCGTCTCTTCCCAACAGTCCCCCAAAGTCTTAACTTGTTTCAGCATTAACCCAAAAGTCCACATCCAAAGTCTCATCTGAGACAAGGCAAGTCCCTTCTGCCTATGAACCTGTAAAATCAATTACTTCCTATATATAATGGGGGTACAGGTATTGGGTAAATACAGCCATTCCAAATGGGAGAAATTGGCCAAAACAAAGGGGTTACAGGGCCCATTCAAGTCCAAAATCCAGCAGGGCGGTCAAATTTTAAAGCTGTAAAATAATATCCTTTGACTCCAGGTCTCACATCCAAGTCACACTGATGCAAGAGGTGGGTTCCCATGGTCTTGGGTAACCCTGCCCTTGTGGCTTTGCAGAGTACAGACTCCCACCTGGCTGCTTTCTCAGGCTGGTGTTGAGTGTTTGCAGCTTTTCTACGTGCACAGGGCAAGCTGTTGGTAGATCTAACATTCTGGGTTCTGGAGGATGGTGACCCTCTTTTCACAGCTCCACTAGGCAGTAACCCAGTAGGGACTCTGTGTGGGGGTTCTGAGCCCACATTTTCCTTCCACACTGCCCTAGCAGAGGTTCTCTGTGAGGGCCCCACCCTGGCAGCAAACTTTTGCCTGGACATCCAGGCATTTCCATACATCTTCTGAATTTTAGGCAGAGGTTCCCAAACCTCAATTCTTGACTTCTGTGCACCCACAGTCTCAACACCATGTGAAAGCTGCCAAGGCTTGGGGCTTCCACCCACTGGAGCCACAGCCTGAGTTCTACATTGGCCCCTTTCAGCTATGGCTGGAACAGCTGGGACATGGGGCACCAAGTCTCTAGACTGCACACAGCATGGAGACCCTGGCTGCAAATAGCATGGGGATCCTGGGCTCAGCCCATGAAACCACTTTTTCCTCCTGGGCCTCTGTGCCTGTGATGGGAGGGGCTGCCAGGAAGGTCACTTACATATCCTGGAGACATTTTCCCTTGGTCTTGGGTATTAACATTAGGCTCCTTGCTACTTATGCAACTTTCTGCAGCTGGCTTGAATTTCTTCTCAAAAAATGGGTTTTTCTTTTCTACAGCATCATTGGGCTGCACATTTTCTGAACTTTTATGCTCTGTTGCCCTCCATTTTAAAAATGGAATGCTCTTAATAGCACCCAAGTCACCTTTCAAATGCTTTGCTGCTTAGAAATTTCTTCCACCAGATACCCTTAATTATCCCTCTCAAGTTCAAAGTTCCACAAACCTCTAGGGCAAAATTCTGGCAGTTTCTTTGCTAAAACATAATAAGAGTCACCTTTGCTCTATTTCCCAAGAAGTTCCTCACCTCCATCTGAGGCCATCTCAGGCTGGACCTCATTGTTCAATTCACTATCAGCATTTTTTGTCAAAGCCATTATACAAGTCTCTAGAAGCTTCCAAACTTTCCCATATTTTTCTGTCTTCTTCTGAGCCCCCCCAAACTGTTCCAACCTCTGCCTGTTGCCCAGTTCCAAAGTTGCTTCCACATTTTCAGGTATCTTTTCGGCAATGCCCCACTCTACTGGTACCAATTTACTGTATTCATCCATTTTCATGCTGGTGATAAAAACATACCTGAAACTGGGAATAAAAAGAGGTTTAATTGGACTTACAGTTCTACGTGAATGGGGAGGCCTGAGTATCATGGCAGGAGGTGAAAGGCACTTCATACATGGTGGTAGCAAGAGAAAAATAAGGAAGAAGCAAAAGTGAAAACCCCTGATAAGCCCATCAGATCTCATGAGACTTATTCACTATTATGAGAATAGCATGGAAAATATTGGCCCCTATGATTCAGTTACGTTCTCCTGGGTCCCTCCCACAACATGTGGGAACTCTGGGAGATACAATTCAAGTCGAGTCTTGGGTGGGGTTACAGCCAAACCATATCAGTGGTTGTGATGCTTTAGCTATATATTAATCTGTTCTCATGATGCTAATAAAGATATAACCAAGACTGGGTAATTTATAGAGGAAAGAGGTTTTATGGACTCACAGTTCAACATGGCTTGGGAGGCCTCACAATCATGATGGAAGGTGAAGGACGAGCAAAGTCACATCCTACATGGCAGCAGACAAGAGAGCTTGTGTAAGGGAACTCCCCTTTATAAAACCATTTGATCTGGTGAGACTTATTCACTACCACGAGAACAGCATGGGAAAAACTGCCCCCACAACTCAATTACCTCTCACCAGTTCCCTCCTATGACATGTGGTAATTATGGGAGCTACAGTTCAAGATGAGATTTGGGTGGGGTCACAGCCAAACCATATCAAGCCATTAAGTGGTTAGTAAGTCCTGGGCAACAAGAACTGCATTTCATTCCAAGCACTGAAATGCAATTTCCTGAGTGAAAGAGGAAAGCTGGTCAGTGGCCAAAGAATAACCCAAGCAGTGAACCCTTCCTGCTTTGGTGAAGGTGATTAGAAGGTGCTGAATGTTCTCACTCCATCAGGAAACCATTACAGTTGGAGATAAAAGGAAACTCAAAGCTTGTAAAGCTCTGGCTCTTCCTTTCCTAGATGAGGAAACCGAAGCCCAGAGATCTGCCCAAGGTCCGGTGCTTTGTAGTCTCCACTTTGCCTCTTACCAGCAGTCTGATCTTGGTAACTAGTCAAAGAAAAGCTCTCTAAACCAACTTTTTTTTTTCATCTAAAACAAGGATGACATTAATAATAGCTACTTCATGTAATGCTGTCAACATGGGTCAGTCATAAGTTGTTATATGGACCAAGGGAAAAGTTCCCCTTTGCCTTCTGAAGGTTTGCTGAAAAATCAACTCACAAAAGTCAGATTAATTGGAGAAAAGTAATGCACATTTTATTAACAAGAGCCTTCAGAATGAAAGACCCAGAGATATAGGGGAAATTGTCCATTTTCATGCTTAGGTTCAACAGAGTATGGGAAACCATGTAGAAATAGGATTGGACGAAAAGGGTAAGATCTAATGCTAATAGACCAAGTGGGGAAAACCAGCAAGGCCTGTCTGTCTGTCTGTCTAGATTTCTCCTGGCCTCTCTGAGCAGCATTCCTTCCTTCTGGGTGTGGGGCAGGACCCTCTCTGGAATGGGGATCTTATGACCTACAGTCAAAGTAGGTCAGATAATTTCTTTACGGCCAGTTTTTACACAGAAAGGTAGAGGGAAAGTTAGAGCAATATTTTTAAGTTTTATGGCTCCACTTTGGGGAAAAAGCGGTTTTGGTTTCTATGGCCTGCCTTGGGGAAGAGGGATTCTACTTGCTATGGTTAGCTTTGGGGGATAATGGGACTGAGATACAGGAGGGCAGGACAAGGTCAGAGAGAAACTTTTGCATCTGAGGTCTTCATTTTGGAGCACTGTCTTCTGATCCCCAACACTGCCAGCAACTGGCAACGAGTACTAGATGCAACTTGTGATAACCCAGCCTCCTCTTTGCTGGAGCTGGGACATTTTCATCCAGGCTAAAATGCTATGAATAACTTAATTCATGGCCCCTAGAACTTCAGATCTATTTACTTAAAGTTAATTACGTGAGAAAGCGCTATCTCATTTTCCCATACTCGCTTCACCCAAATTCCTTTTTGTCCTTACACTCACCCAATTCACACATTTTATTTATTTATTTTTGACCTGGCTTCCCTACGCTTTTGAGATTCAGACTTCTTCTTGAGCACATTCGTACAGCTCTGTGATCAGAAAGACCTGGGTTCAAAGCCTGGTTCTGCCTTTATAAGTTGGATAATCTTGGGCAAGCAATTTAGTGTGTTTGAGCCTCGGTACTTAGCCTAGGGCCTAGCTTGTAGCATGTCCTCAGAAAATATTGGTAGTAACCTGACAAGCACTCCATATTGAAAGAGTGGAAGCTCTTTGGTTTCATGGCTACTGCTTTCATCAGTCCTCTAGAAGCCAACGTTCTATTGATCTTTCTGGTCACAGACTTTCCCATTGTTCTCTTATTTGGGAAGATTGACAGTGCAAGTGCTTTCATCCCAATTCTGCAGAAGAAGGAAGCGAGCTAGAGAGAGTCAATGCTTGTAAGGTCCTGCAGTGTTAAATCCAGGTTTACTGACTCCCGGGACAGTGCTCTTTATTACTAATACTAATTGCTAAGCCCCTATGAGATCAATGTTATTATCCTGAATTTACAGATGAGAAGGTTGTGTTAAGGGTCACGGTGGCTGGATACGAGTATAGATTTGCCAAAAGTGGGGCCTTTATAATTTGGAGACAACTGTTTGGCCCCTCTGAGCCTCAGTTTTCTCATCTACAAAGTGGGAGATTTTCACGACATGGCCTCCAAAGTCCTTTTCAGCTCTGAAATGCTAAAAACCTTTATCTGCCCATCATATTCACCTCTATGGTCTTCCAAAGAGCAAAGCTGAACTTGACAATGTGTCTCCTTCCTGGTCCTATGTCCTTAGCGCTTCCTTAAAGAATGTGTGAAAATTGCTTTTATTGCTGGATGGGGAAGTTGGTAATAAAAGCCAACTCCTTGGATGCCCTAATTCCACTTTAGGAAGAATGAACATATTGTTTTAATTAATCATACAAAAGCAAAATTAGCATGATTGTGTGATAGGTGTTGTAAATCATCCCGATCCACATCATTGAGCAAGGAGCATTTAGTTATTCTGGAGTTGTTAAAGATTTTATCTACCCAAGTGAAAATTCAATTAGTACTAGCTTCAGCTTATATAAAACTAAGGATTTTCAACTGTGGGAAAATACTCTTTGTGTGTGTGAATACCACCTTATGCCACTTTGATAAATTACTGTAATTAACTGTATCCTATGCAAGCTAAACAAAATTTACTGAACTGTTGTCGAATAAAAGCGATATCTTCTCTTCTCTTGTTTGGTAGATTTCTCTAATCTATACATGATTTTGCCTTGAATACCATGCTTTTTATGCTGAGGTCTGAAAATATCTACAGAATTCTGGCTGGCTCCGGTGAGACACACTTCATTTTCATCACACTCCACCTTTTCCCCTCTGGGTGTAGAGACATCAGATATGGGCTTCACTATGATTCAATTAAATGCGTTATGTTTAATTAGCTAGCTGGGGAAACACTGCAAGCAGAACCTACTTGGAACACTGATAACTTAGCCAAAGGGCTGAGTTATTTCGGGAAGGGCAGAGGATGATGGAAGAGACAAGGAGAAAAAGGCAAGGAGACCTTCACTTGCAGCTTTCTGGCACAAACTCTGTGCTTCGGACGCACGTCCCTCCTTTTCTTGTGTACCTGGCTCTGCCCTGCCTCTCCTCTCTCACCCGGATCTTACCTGTACTTCAAAGCCTACCCCTTCCTTTTTTCAGAAGCCTTCCAGAGAGATTTATAGATATGTTTGTTGGGTGTGCCAAGTGTTCTTTTCTGATCTATCAACCTATCTCTTGATGGGTTCTCTGATCTTTTCTCCTTTTTCACCCTCCATGGGGTCTTAATTCTCAATGAGGAAACACCACAGACACTGGCAGGATTCCCACTGGAATGATCCAGCTTCATTCTGAACTTCATAACAATTGTGCAACTCTCAGCTCTTCATGGGCAAAACTCTGGGAACAAGGTCACTCCGACCCAGAGCTTGTCTAGTGTGTTGTGGTCATTTTGGAAGGATTTTTCTAATTTTTAGTAGCACCAACACGGCTACCAGTTCACACTTATTGAATGCATGCTGCATACCAAGCTTGTTGAAAGAACTCCGTAGGTATTACTTTCTTTAATTCTAACAGGGCCCTATGAGATGGGTGTTATCATCTCTAATTTACAGATGAGAAAACAGGCTCACGGAGGTAAGTAAACTTGCTCAGGCTCACCTACCTAGTTAGAAATGATATTTGAAGCCATGCTGTATCTGTCACTAAAGGCTATTCTTAGCCTCTGTGCAAAACTGCCTCTCATGCTAATAATTGTGAAAATACCAAAGCATATTTACTCCCCTCCTGGCTTAGTTGTGCTGTAGTGTACTCACCTGGCTAGGTGAGAAAGTCATGCTGTCTTACGGCCAGGAACTGTGTGGTTTTCCATGAAGGCATATTGCACACATGAGCATCATCCATCTGTGCCACAATGGGGAAAAGTTTAAGAACTGTCGAACCATCCTGTTGTGCTTTGTATTAGTCAGGGTTCTCCAGAGGGACAGAACGAATAGGATATATGTATATATAAAATGGAGTTTATTAGGGAGAATTGGCTCCTATGATTACATGGTGAAGGCGCACAATAGACTGTCTGCAAACTGGGGAAAGAGAGAAGCTGGTAGTGGCTCAGTCCAAGTCAACAAATCTCGAAACCAGGGAAGCTGACAGTGCAGCCTTTGATCTGAGGTTTGAAGGCCAAAGAACCCCTGGGTGCAAGTCCCAGAGCCAGGGAACTTACAAATCTGATGCCCAAATGCAGGAGGAGAGGAAGCAAGGCATCCAGTGGGGGGCAGGGGGCGGGGGAGGAGACAGAGATAGAGGAAGACCCCACAAACTGCTTATCCCTTTTCTTCTGCCTGCTTTGTTCTAGCCATTATGGCAGCCAGTTGGGTGGTGCCCACCCACATATGAGGGTAGATCTTTCTCTACCAGTCCACTGACTCAAATGTCAATCTCCTTTGGCAACACACTCACAGACACACCCAGCAACAGAACTTCACCAGCCATCTGGGCATCCCTTAATCCAGCCACACTGACATCTAATATTAACATCACAGGCTTTGTGAGAGGCAGCTCAGGTACCTGGGTAGTTTAGCATTTATATTGCCATATGGTTATAGGAATCCATCTCTAATGAACTGGCTAAGGAAACTTATGGTGCAATTTTCTTCCCAGCAAGTGTAATTCTAGTTATAGATATCACTGCCTTCATTGATACCTCACCAGCTCCCGCAAGGTGAGAAAGAAGACTAGTGTCAGTTTTGTATTCTCTAATGTGTGTATGATAACTAGTGACCTCAAAAGAGGAGTTTTGAGGGTTGAATGAGATTATGAATGTGAAATGGACTTAAGAAATAGAGAAAAGCTCTGCACAGGTCAGTCGTTACAGAGAAATCTTAACTGATGTAATGGATATGGGTGTTATTTGTGACCAGCCAGCAGTCATTTCTCTTTCTAGTAGGTGGCCACCCCAACTTCTCCTGTGAGGAACCACCTCTTTGCAGGTATTTTAGGTGCAGTCCCATTCCTGATGCATAACTCTACAAGACCAAGTTCAAAGGGGCTCAAAAGCTCATGCTACATATAGCTCCCTCTTTACCACGTCCCAGTGGCTCTAGCAATGTGTAAATACACCTGTGAGCAAATGCTGTACTTCCCTTTTGAGCCATTCAACAGTATGCCCTGTTTAGTGATGAAAAACACATTATAATTGCCGAACAAACAGTATTATGGCAACAGGAGCAGCAATAAAAGAAAAAAACCAAAACACCTACAGTCCCGCCACTCTAGCAAATCACTTGACTATTTCTAAATTTACTTCTAGTTTCTGGCCATCTGGCCTCATATCTTTACATAGTTGCAAATTAAGTGTAAATAGCATTTTTTAACCTTAAAATTGTATATCCTAAATATTTTCCTATGATACTATAGTCTTTTCAGTGATAATTTTGAATGGCTCTAGAGCATTTTCCATTTGTTAGGTCTTTGTGTTATTTTCAGTTGTTCATAAATTAGTCTATTCATGTGCTCAACAAATGTTTATTGAACCATTGTCATGGGCTTGTGCTGGGCAGTGTGGATGGTGAGGGAGGGAAATGTGATCGTTGATCAGGTGAGGCAGACAGGCAAGTGACTAGGGTGAATGGAAGGACATAATACATGCTGTAAAGAAATCAGATATGGTTGAGAATGAGAACATTCATTTTAGGTAGGATGGACAAGAAAAGAAAAGCTTTTTTTAGAAGGTGTCTTAGTCTGTTCAGCCTGCAACAACAAACTACCTTTGGCTGTGTAATTTATAAGCAACAGAAATTTATTGCTCACAGTTGAGGAGGCTGGGGAGTCCAGGATCAAGGTGCCAGCAGATTTGGTGTCTGGTGAGGGCTTGCTCTTTGCTTTAAAGGTGACTTCTTGCTGCATCTTCACATGGCAGAAGGGGCACAGGAGCTCGCTTGAGCCTTTTTTTTAAGGGCACTGGTCCTATTCATGAGGATGGAGCCCTTATGACTTAGTAACGTCCCAAAGCTCCCACATCTTAATACTACCCACATTGCTATTAGGCTCCAACATAGGAAATTTGGAGGGGACACCAACATTCAGATCATAGCAGAAGGCAACGCTTAAACTGAGAACTGAAAGGAAAGAAGCATCTAGACATGGTAAATATTGGGAGGGAAAAGTATTCTGGGCAGAGGAAAGAGGCTGTGAGGCAGGAAACAACTTATGTGTTTAAGAACTCATAGAAGACTAGCTGGAGAATGGCTCTGGGTGAAATTGGAGAGTCAGGGGCCAGAGTTTGCAGGTCTTTAGAGATGATGACAGGAAATCTGTATCGATAGATTATAATGAACTTTTCTCATTAGAACAATGCTTATAAGTTTTCAAAGTGTTGATATCCTTGTGTTGTAATGATTCTAACCCCATTAGTTATCTCCAATTTACAGATAAGAAAACTGAGGCTGAGAGAGGTTAAATAAGATCTCTGAGATCCACCACAAATCAACATCTGGCTAAAGAATGGAGACCAATGTCTGTACTACACCATTGCTCTCTTTGCCATTTTGTTGCATGTTTCCCCAAATGAAACTTTGGATGCTTTTTTGGTCTATGTCTAGAAAGTTTATACTTATACACTATACAGTGTCCTTCCATAGCCAACTGACCGTGTTAAGATTGCAAGGTGAGTTGGGGAGGGAAGAGAGCTGGGTAAACCAAGCTTCATTAAAACTACGGGAATTGTTACCCAGTTCTTGGAAATGGCCAAGGGGCAGTATCAAATGGAGAAACCTAGTAGGATGTGTACTTTGCAAACAGAACACAGCACAGCCCTGAGGGCCACAGACAAAAGCCTGAAGGAAGAGGATTTTAAGTGGAAAGAAAGAATTCTGCCAAATGGAAGGACAAGAGAAAGTTTTCTGCTTGTTTGCAACAGAAAATAAACTTAGGGCTTTATTTCAGGAATGCCAGAACATTAAAGACTCTTCTAGTGGGAAAGGATTTTGAAGTTTGCCGTCTAACTGTACCCTGTGACAGGTGAATCCTCACCAAATGACTACCAGTAAGACCACTTATTCCAACAGCCATTCATTTGATCAAGAAATACTAATGAAACACCAAGTATTAACTGGGCGACTACCAGGCACTGGGCTAGTTGCTGGTGCAGTGAGATGATTGAAGTTAACCTGGCCTCTGTCCTGGGGTGTAATTGCCCAGTGGGTTCACCTTGCCCGCTACCTAGTCAGAGCCGATTTATCAAGACAGAGGAATTGCAATAGAGAAAGAGTTTAATTCATGCAGAACTGGCTGTACAGGAGACTGGACCTTTATTATTATGCAAGTCAGTCTCCCCGATAATTCAGGGATCAGAGGTTTTAAGGATAGTTTGGCAAGTAGGGGCTTGGGAAGTGGGGAGTGCTGATTGGTTGGGCTGGAGATGAAATCGTAGCAGGTTGAGGTGAATTCTTTTTGCTGTCTTCTGTCCCTGGGTGGGATCGCAGAACTGGTTGTGCCAGATTACTGCTTTGGGTGGCATCAGCTGGTGCATCAGCATGCAGGGTCTGCAAAATATCTCCAGCACTGATCTTAGGTTTTACAACAGTGATGTTATTCCTAAGGAGCAATTTGGGGAGGTTCAGAGTCTCGCAGCCAGAGGCTGCGTGATTTCCAAACCATAATTTTTAATCTTGTAGCTAATTTGTTAGTCCTACAAAGGCAGACTGGTCCCAAGGCAAGAAGGGGTTTACTTTGGGAAAGGGCTGTTACCATCTTTGTTTCAAAGTTAAACTGTAAATTCCTTCTCAAGGTTAGTTCAGCATATGCCCAGGAATGAACAAGGACAGCTGAGAGGTTAGAAGCAAGATGGAGTCAGTTGTTAGGTCAGATCTCTTTCACTGTCCTACTTTCCTCAGTTATATTTTTTGCAAAAGTGGCTTGAGTGCCATCTACAGTCTAATGGGGCTTAAAAGTAGTAAAAAATAAAATGCATGAATTATAACCTATGATATTATGAAAGACACAGGTGCATGAGAGAGAATAAAGGGATTGAGGGAGGGGACTCAGCTTAGATTTGAGAGTTCAGAAAGGCCTCCCAGAGGAGGTGGCATTTAAACTGAAGACTCATGTGCCCCGGTTGCCTCTTTCATTCCCTTTCTTATTACACCATTTCTTGCTTGCTGCACTCCAGACATGCTGGCCTTTTTTCTGTTCTTTGAACTATTCCAGAAATGTTTCTGCCTCAGGGCCTTTGCTCCCACTTTTGCCTCTGGCTGGACTGCTCATCTTGCCTGGAACACTGACTAATCAGTCATCCTTTGACTCATGTTCTCACCTCTCTCAAGTAGCAGGTCATATACCAACTTCTCAGTAAGGCCTACCATCACATACCCACCCTACTTAAAATGGCAACTTGTCTCTGACCACCCCTCATCCCTGCCTTGGAGCTCTCAGTCCTTCTTTCTTTGCTATATCTTTCTTCCTTCCTCACCATAGCATTTATCACCTAACATATTATCTCATTACTCATGTCACTGCTTATAGTGATCTCTGGATGGAATGTAAGTTCCATGAGGGCAGGAATTTGTGTCTGTTTTGGTCACTGCTTTATCCCAAGTACCCAGAACAGTGCCTGGCACGGAGCAGTCAGAGAGCAATACATAGCTGTTGAATGAATACATGCACCCAGCCTGTGAAGAGTCAGAAAGAGTGTTTGAAGCAGAGGGATCTGAATGCCTACTGGCCCAGAGGTAAGAAAGAGCCCAGGATGTGCATGAAAGAGAAGGAAGGATGGGTGGCCAAGGGGAGCATGATGAAGTTGAAGGGTGGGCAGGAGCCAGATCTTTGGACATCTCTGATTCCTAGGAGTTTTTCTCCTCACATTGAAAATCTCCTATACAATCGGTCTCTGTATTAGTCCATTCTCACAGTGCTGTGGAGAAATACCTGAGACTGGGTAATTTATAAAGGAAAGAGGTTTAATTGACTTAGTTTCCCATTGCTGGGAAGGCCTTAGGAAACTTACAATCATGGTGGAAGGCAAAGGAGACACAGGTACCTTCTTCACAGGGCAGTAGGACTGAGTGAGTGCAAGCATGGGAAATGCCAGATGCTTATAAAACCATCAGATCTCACGAGACTCACTCACTGTCATGAGAACAGCATGGGAGAACCACCCCCAGGATCCAATTACCTTAATCCGGTTCCAACCTTGACAGGTGGGGTTTTAGGGACTGTAATTCAAGGTGAGATTTGGGTGGGGACAGATAGCCAAACCATGTCAGTCTCCTTGCAAATATTACCCCTGGACTTAGTTCTTTCCCTGGAGGTCACACCAAGAAATCTTTTAATTTATGGTGGCCCATCTGGTATTTGAAGTTGGAAGTCACAACTACTGTTAAAGGAAAAAACTTTAGCCAAATTACGTTTAATAGAATATAATTGAGCAAAGAATGATTCATGAATTGGGTGGCCTCCTGAGCCAGAGTAGGCTCAGAGACTCCAGTGCAGCCACATGGTGGAAGGTTTATGAACAGAGAAAGGAAAATGGTATACAGAAAATGGAAGCGAGGTACAGAAACAGCCAAATTGGTTACAGCTTGGCATATGCCTTATTAGAACACAGTTTGAACAGTTGGCCACCTTTGATTCGCCAAAACTCAGTGATTGGCACAAGAGTAGGCTGCAGTCTGTTTACAACTGCATTTAGGATATAGTTCACAATGTACAGAAAAACCTTTAGGCTGAACTTAAAATATGTAAGGAGTTTTAGGCTAGACCTGATTTAACATCACTGTCTACTTCTGTGTTGTCTCCAGCCCAGTAGCCTAGTTTCTTTGACAAGGATGTCATTTTTAAAAACTTAGTAAATATAAGTTTATATCTTGCTCACATAAAGTTCAACTCAGTGTTTTTGATTGGTGGGAGGCTCATCTCTGAGCAGTAATTTAGAGACCAGGCTCCTCCCATGTTGTGTCTTTTCCATCTCCAGCAGTGACTCCCAAGGTCACCAAGGAAGGAGAAAAAACATAAAGGATTACACAAGGGAGGTTTTCAGCGGCCAAGCCCAGCGGTGTTTTACATCACTTCCACCCATATTCCAGTGGCTAGAACTCAGTTCGTGGTCACACTGATTGTCAGGACAACTGGAAAATGTGATCTAGCTGTGTGTCCAGGAAGAGGGGGAAATGGGTTCTATGATTAGCCAGCAATCTCTAACAGATGTGTTTGTCAGGTCAGCCTCCACCTTCCTGGCCTCTATTCCTTTTCAACAAGGGTAGCTTTTGAATCTTTATACTTTCTAGTCATTCCTCTCTGTTCATCTACTCTCTTGTCAGTGTTCCTCTGAAAATGCCATTTCCAGAACTGAGCATGTGTCCCAGGATTGGTTGAGCAGGGCAGAAACTGGTAGGTGAGGCTGTTTGAATTTAAGCACCCCACTCTCAGCCTTTCAGACCCCGGCGGAGTAAGGGTGGTCCGTCTCCAGTCCGTCTGCCTTTGGATTTGCTCAGAGAAACTTCTTGAAATCTTTCTCAGAGAGGGACATATCTCTTTCCTCCCATAACTGCCATAAATTCTTCTTACTACTCTCATAAATCTAGAGGTGATATGTTTATCACAGAACTTGGAGCATGGGCTTCGGTATCTGATGGACTCGGGTTGCAAATGTGCCTCCTTTTCTTACTACCTGTGTAACCTTGAGCAAATATCTTAAGCTTTTCAAACCACAGTTTCCTGTCTTGTAAAATGGAGATAATGATGACAATATCAATACAGGATTTCTGTGAAAAGTCAGTGAGATAAATGATCAACTTACAATGTCTAGTACAGAGCTTGGCACATGGTGAGTGCTTGGTAAGTGGTGATGCAGTAATTAACAACTTTCTCCTCCAGGCAAGCAGATCTACTCAATGTTCTCCAAACAATTCCTGGTTCCTTCCTCCATACACCTGTTCCCAATTTCCCATCATCCAGGTTATCTTTCCTCTCCTCTCTGTCAGTCCAGCTCCGCTTGGATATTCCCAGCTGGACTTTCTATCTTCCTAACTCAAAACTACGCAGCTGCCGTACCTTGTCCCTGTTGAGAAATGAACAAGAGCAGATGCTGAAGAGTTAGGGGGAAAACATTGCACAGAGTTTGCCTGAACCCTTTATCCTCCCACCTAGAAGCTGCTAGAAATGATTTATTCATGAGGCTGAGTCAGGGCTTCCCATCCTTTCTTCACTGCAAACCCAAGACTTCTTCTATTTTCCAGGAGAACAGCCACCATAGGCAATTTTACAGTCTGACAGGCTGTTGCAGAGTGTATTTGGTAAGTCATTTTTTTGTTTTCCAAAGCTAATTTGAGATGGATAAATTTGAATGGCTGTGGAAGGCAACAATAAAACATTATATCTTCATTAGCTGAAATAATGCTGTGGTTTTCTCTCTCACATGAAGGATCTTGACTCGTAAATATTAGGCTCCAGCTTGGGGTGTGCCGGGCTGGTATACACGCTCCTGCTTGTTCTTGTGAGTCAATTATGCACATCCCTTCTTAGCTCCCTATTCGGTGACTTCACCTTAGTAGCTGGGAACTGGTCTTGCTGGGAAGATTTACTCTAGAAATTGGCAAATGCTGTCAATCAGGGCTCTACCCTGAGCCTGGTGTTAAATATACGCCAACATACCACTGCTCTGGCTGCTGTAGAGGGACCAGGTCCAGCTATACTGAAGCTTGCATGTATACACCAGGCATTATGTTGACTAATAAAGTTACCTTTGGAGATAGCTTTTCTTCTTTTGGGCTCCAAGGTTCCTGTGAGTGTCTGACAGCGAAATTGCTTTGCTTTGGGGGAAGCAACTGGACATTGGCACAAAGGATGGTCGTTTCCATAGAAATTTGGGTGGAAAATGAGGCTGGGAGGCATTTAAAAAGCAGCACTTCTCAAATTGCAGTGTGCAGGTGAATCACTTCGGCACCTTGTTGCAATGCAGATTCTTATCCAGTAGGTCTGGGATGGTGCCCAGGATTCTTCATTTCTAATAAGCTCCCAGGTGCTGCCAGTGCTGCCATGTACCACCCCACGCGAAACTAGAGTTTGAAGGATAATTTGAGGATAAACTTCTCTAAAACTTTGAGACGTTTCGCCAAACGTTAAGCCGACCCAGGAACTGGTACTTGTCTTGCCCCAGCTTCTGACTTAGAAGAAGAAAGTGTTATAACTATGGATACACCAGCGTGAGATTAGGCAGAGCTGGATTCAAATCCAATCTACCCAACTGTGAGTTTGGCAAATTGCTGACCTTGCCTGAGCCTCAGCTTTCCCAGCTATAAAATGGGGTTATGACATCACGGGAGGTTGTGAGGACTAAAGAAGATACAGCAATCTTTATCGCTGTTCTACAGTGTAAGCTCCTTTCCGCTCTCCAGCTTTCTCATCAGTCTCCTCTGGTCTAAAGTCAAACAATCTTCTTTTTTTTTTTTTTGGAGATGGAGTCTCACTCTGTTGCCCAGGCTGGAGTGGAGTGGTGCAGTCTTGGCGTACTGCAGCCTCTCTGCGTGACCTTAAGTGATCCACCCACCTCAGCCTCCGAAAGTACGTAGAGTACAGGCTTGAGCCACCAGGCCAGGCCATCTGCTTTTAAATTTAATAATATGCTACTGGCAGGTTTCATGTCCATATGTAGAGACCGTTCATTTTAATGGCTATCCATTTAAAGTAGAATTCTAAAGACAAAATCTGCTGCCTGGATTCAGTTCACTTTTCAGAAAGGAATATGCCAGGCTTTGGAGAACAGCATTCTGAAACTTCCTCTTGGTTTCCTCAGGAGGCTGGGTTTCCAAACACCTCCAGGCATAGCATGAAGAAGGCTGAGGGTCAGCCTAGGGGAATCCAGAGGGCCGGGGGAAGCTCATTGCAGGGAGATCCCTGAATAAGACTCTCATCCAAGGACAATCTGAGACCAGAGGACATCTGAGGCATCTGCAGGCATGGATCTGCAGATTGAGTCATGGAATGAGAAATATTGAGTGAGGGAAAAAGCCCAAGGCAGAAGATAATGAACTCGACTCTCTGCAACTTCTTTTCCCAGCAGGAACCCCTGAATGAGTTGCCAGGTCTCTTTAAGACTGGCTCTTCATGGCCCTTTAATGCCTGCAGCTGCTGTGGAGAGGAAGGTATTCACTTATCAATTCATTCCTCAAGTCAGCAAATATTTATGGAGCTCCTACTATGTCCCAGATACTTTTCTGGGTACTGGAATATTGTGGTGAACAGGATAAACAAAATCCCTACTCTCACAGATGATACAGGCAAGTCGGAGAGACAGCAGATGCTGAAGCCAAGGCAAGATAACTCCAGCTGGCAAGAAGTGCCAGGAACACAGCAGATAAAACAGGGTTACCTGGTGGAGAGCAACTGGGGCCCTTTCAGGTAATCAGGACAGGCTTCTCTGAGGAGGGGGCATTTCAGCTGAGCTATGAAGGATGTCTGGGTTTCTTTTGAACCAAAGTCTGCCCCTCCTTCTGAAGCTACATTGTTGGAGACTCCTCTTCCTTGCAGAAGCAAGGTCTTCAAGTATTCTAGGCGTGGGTGTGCCCTTTAGACTTTCAGTCTTCTCTTTTCCAGACAAGCATTTACAGTTCTTTCAGCTGTTGCTCATGTGACCCAATTCAGCTTCTCTCAGAATCCTTCTTAGTTAATTCTATGTATATGTATATATATATTTTTCTTTTCCTTTTTTTAAACCTACTTGCAATCTAATAAATGTATATTTTAAATCTAGTACCCAGATGAAACATTGTGTGTAACCTGTACAAAAAGACTGTTACGTCCCTTGTACTGGATGCTGCATTTTTTTTTATTCAGCCAAAACTTTTAAAAAATTTGGTTCAGCACATCACCTTGTTTTTTAAATTGAGCCTGCAGTCAAATAAATTACCTAAGTCCTTTATGCATCTTTTGACTTGTGCCATAGAATTTTGGAAAGTAAATGCAGAGGCTTACATTTATTTGTATTAAATGTAATCTTGTTAGTTTTGGCTTAATTCTTTAAGCTGGTCTGGTTCTTTTTGCTTTCTGTTCTGTGAATATATTTCCTTTTCTAAATAATTTACCAAGGAGGCTGAGAGGATATCCTGGGAGAGGGAGGATGGCAGCTTGTCCTAAGGACGATAAGAATGTAAACAGAAAGACGAGGATGGATTCAGGCTGTATTTGGAGGGTAGACGATGGGTTGGAGGTAGTAAGGGAAAGAGAGAAACTGAGCACAATTCCTGGGTTAGGGGTCTGAGCAACAGGACTAATGTTTGTTGCCACTAATTGAAATGGGGAAGACTGGATGGGGGCATATTTGCAAGGAAAAATTATTTCACTCATTGGGATTATAGTAACTTGTGTTTTTTCCTCTGTTTTCTATATTTCCAAGTTATTAACATTACTATCTTGGGGCAAGACAATGAAGGCTGTGAAGGTGAGTTCTGATTATTGAATTCAGAACAAGATGTTCTGGAGGATGAGGCAGAAGTGGCTCCGGACATGTAGAATGGTACAGACATTTTGTTTCTAAACCAGGCTATAAAAACCTGTTCTCTATTCCTTGTGAAAGCAGAGACTCAGAGGTGACCCTGTTGAGCTACACAGATTTCTGATGGGAATAGAAATAAAAGATGTTCCCAGTCTCTTTCAGCTTTTATCAAATATGAAAGCCAGAGGGCATGATCCAAGAGAAGGAAGGATTGAACCTCGAGGAGCTGTGGAGGAGTGTGTTAACCAGAAGCAGTTAATCCTTGGCATATACTTATAGAAGAGAGCAATAAAATACATAAATGCTTTTGAAATAGATTTTATATTTAGAAAACAGAAAGCTGGGACATAGGTATCATTTTTATTGCCAGATTCTAGCCCTTGGTTTGCTGCGGGAACTTTGCCAAGAAATTTTCCATGTAATCACAGAATCCTGGTGTTCTAAAGGGTAGGGGTTTTAGAGATCCATTTTGTGGAGGGTTTTTAAACAAGGGTGCCCACTGAAATCATCTGGAGACTTTATTTAACATTTTTTTTTTTTTGAGATGAAGTCTTGCTCTGTCGCTCAGGCTGGAGTGCAGTGGCGTGAACTCAGCTCACTACAACCTCTGTCTCCTGAATTCAAGTGATTCTCCTGCCTCAGCCTCCCCAGTAGCTGGGACTACAGGCACACTACCATGCCCGGCAAATTTTTGGAGAGTTTCACCATGTTGGCCAGGATAGTTTCGAACTCCTGACCTTAAGTGATCAGCCTGCCTCAGCCTCTCAATGTGCTGGGATTACAGCTGTGAGCCACCATGGCTAGTCTCTTTTAGACCAGGATTTTACTGCTTTAGATCTTGCTGTTGGGTCGAGCATATTATTTTAGAAGTCTTTCCCAAGTCATTTGATGCATACTGCCCATCAAAAGATCCTGGCTCTGGTGTAACACCCTCATTATAAAGATGAAGAAACCAAGACTTATTGAGATTAAAAGGCTTGACAAGTGGCTCACAGAGTAGAGCAATCACACTGTGAGTCATTTTCCTCTGTTGAAAAAATATAATAAAATGACACTATTTTATTTCTTTATGCCATCTTTCAGCAACTAAACATGAAATAATTAACAATTAATTAGATCTAGTACCATGTAGCTCTGAAAACAGTAAAAAAGTAAGAAATTGAATGAGATTTATATAAACAACACACAATTATGCATTTTATAAACCAACATACATATTTAAGGATCTACATCAAACACATTAGAGTGAGTGTCTGTTGGAGGAGAAGGGTATGGGAGAAGCTTCCGGGGATAAAAAATTAACAATACCCAAGAGAGGGGGTCGTCTTAACTGAGTGTGTGCTTTAAATTGAGGTTTGAGATTTTTTAGTTTTCTGCAAAGGATTAAAAAGATCTATGACCAAGAGATTAGTGGACAAACAAAATGTGGTATATACATATAATGGAATATTATTCAGCCATAAAAAGAATAATATTCTGATACATACTAAAACATGGATGGACTTTGAAGACAGTATGTTAAGTGAAGTAAGCCAGATGCAGAAACGTAAATATTTTGTGATTCCACTAATATGAAACATCTAGAAAGGTAAATTTATAGATATAGAAAATAGATTAGAGGTTTCTGGGGGCTGAGAATGTGGAGCTATAGTTAAAGAGTTAACGGTTACAGGCTGGGTGCGGTGGTTCACGCCTGTAATCCCAGTACTTTGGGAGGCTGAGGCAGGTAGAACACCTAAGGTCAGGAGTTCGAGATCTGCCAGGCCAGCATGGTGAAAAAGAAAAAATGGTTTCAGAGCTCTATTTGAAGTGATGAAAGGTTTTGGAACTAGATGGTGGTCATGGCTATATGATATTTTGAATGTAAGTAGTGCCACTCAATTTTACACTTAAAATATTTAAAATGGGAAAATTTATGACATATATTTGTTCACAACTTAAAAAAATGATCTAATACACCAAAATCCATTGAATTTTACACTTTAAGTGGGTGAATTGTATGGTATGTGACTTATATACCAATAAAGCTGCTAAAAATTTGCAAACATGATTTTCTTTTTCTTTCTTTCTTTTTTTTTTTTTTTTTTGAGAGGGAGTTTTGCTCTTGTCAACCAGGCTGGAGTGCGGTGGCACAATCTCAGCTCACTGCACCCTCTGCCTCCCAGGTTCAAGCAATTCTCCTGCCTCAGCCTCCCAAGTAGCTGGGATTATATGCGCCCACCACCATGCCCAGCTAATTTTTTGTATTTTTAGTAGACATGGGGTTTCCCCATGTTGGGCAGGCTGGTCTGGACTCCTGACCTCAAGTGATCTGCCCACCTTGGTTTCCCAAAGTGCTGGGATTTCAGGCATGAGCCACTGCACCCAGCCGCAAATATGATTTTCTTTGGCTTTACGTTTGTCTGTGGAAAAATGGAAGAACTTAAGAGAAAGGGAAATAACATATACTCAGCTAAGCACTATGATAGGTGCAAGAACTGCATTCCGTTCTCTAAAGTACTGTAGCTTGAGTGTTCAGGGTGAGAGTCTGTGTTGGACATTTTGGGCAGCTTGACATTTTTCTGGCAATGCACAGATTTGATAAGGTTTAAGAACTGGGAATTTGTTATATAAATGGTAGCTATTAAGTACTTCAAATTGATGTCTACTTGGCACAGGACATGGTTGTGCATGCTATTTGAAAGAAAAGTGTGAACAGGCCTGCAATCCTTCCATTTTAGCTTTTGGCAGACAGTGACTTTGGCATGAGAAGAGTGTACGGTATGTATAAGATTTAAGTTGTCTGCAACAGGGCATTTGAAAAATGCAGTTGGGAAGAAACAGATGCTTGAAGAGTTATTAATTATGATGAAATTTTCAGAAGTCTCCCAATTTCTTTGAGCTGTTTCCTCCTTTCAGTCCTGAAAGTAAGTTGAGAAAATAAGTATTAACAGTCTTAACTGTTAATTTCTCAGACCTCTAGTCTCTGGAGAATAAGGAAGACAGTTGATAACTTTTTTTTTTTTTTTTTAATTGGCAAGAAAAGTTTAAGTGAACTCTTTCAGCCTCGAAAATAAGTTTTGATTTTTATAGGTTGAGCTCAGTTCCTACTTCATTTAAACTCTTTTCATCCAGTCTTAATTATATCCATGTATCTCACAGAGGCTCATCATCTGATCTTATGGAATTATAATTCTAGCCAAAAGTGTGGGTGGGAACTGCCATTTCCAGTGACTGACAAAAGAAAGAGCATTTGTTCTATTGCCTTGCCTAGTGATAAGCTAGTGGCCTAGCCACTACTGGTCATTTGCATGCATAGTGGACCATTTCATTAAGAATTTCATTAAGATGGTAATGTTTAATGTTTCCTGGGAAAAATGAGTTTTTGGCTTGTTCAATTATATAATTAAAGTCAGAGAATTAGGGGAGATTGCAAACTGCTTGCATAATGTGGGCAAGTATAATGATAAAACTTGTAAATAAGTTCAAAAGAGTCGAGCTCTGCATGAATCCTGAAGGAGGGTATGCATGTGGAAAACGTGAGCCGAAAAGTGCACCAGAGTTTAATCCTGGTGTCTACCAGCTGAGCGCCTTGATCTCTGGGCCTTTGGTGGGAGTTGGATAGTAGAACAGTCAGGACTGGGGACTGGTTGGCTGGGTTCCAGAAAGTTCCAGGAGCACCCTTCAGTTTCTCTACAGGCAGTAACTTCCCATATAGAACTGAAAAGACAGTGGCATAGGTTTACAGGATTTCTTAACCGGTGGACAGGTTTCTCTAATGGTGTTTTCCTTTCTTTGCCTCGGAGGTGACATTGTCCTTACCCTCTGCCTGAATTTCTTCTAGCCTATAGAACAGGAAGTTCTGCCATTTTGAAAGTAGGAAGAAAGCTGTTTCTGACCTTTCTTCCAATTTTTTACCTACTTTTCTCTAAGGAAGGAAAAGTGATGTCGTGGTTTAGTGAGGTAGAGCTAGCTTTCCTGAAGGATTGGGGAGGTATGGAAAAATTTAATATTGCACAATATATATGATTTATATGTGAATATTGGACATTCCTTTTCTTTAAAAATATTCCCTAAGCCATGCATGCTGTCAGTGGTTCCAGCCTTCCCCTTTTCTTCACTTCCACTATTCTTCCAACCACGGAAAGCATACCTTTCACTTTATTATGCAGAACAATTAGGTCCTCTGTCCCTCCTACATCCTATCTTGGCTCTCAGTTTTTTTTTTTTTTAAATAACCAAAGACCAAGGAACTATGCTTTTTTTCTCTTCCCCATGATCCCTGTAAGGTCTATGTCAAGAAAAGACTCTGCCCACATAGATGTGCTTTCAAAGGTTGTTGATGTGCCTGAGACCTAGGAAATATCACACATGAGAAGGGACCAAGGGAAATGTGTTCTATGCTCTTCTCTGATCTTCTGGTAACTTTCAAAAGCCAAACACCAGTAGGTTGCTCACTTTTTGCAAAATATATGTTTTTGCCAGTTCCAAGACCCCATTTAAAGTAATCAGAGAGCTTTAGGGTTCTGGGAGAACAAAAAGGACATTTAGTGATCATACTTTCTGCATCTTCGCTTTTACTGACTTTTTGAAATCTGGGACATGTCATAGGAGCCAAAACGAAGAGAGTCTCAAGCCCAGTTTAGAGAATCAGTGAGACCACTGATTGTGGTATTGGTTCTCCCCTGCTTAGCTGTGTTTCATCTAAGTTCCCTCATGTGTAAATATGGATGTGGTAGTTTCTACCTCCTGAGGTTCTTAAGGGATTAAATGAGATAATATTTGTAAAGCACATAGTAGAACAATTGATCTTTAAACAAATGGGTTCCTACCGTTACATTTCTAAATAAGCCTTATATAAAAGAGACAAGAACAGCTCTTCCCACTGTGCCATTTTTCTATACCCTCCTGATTTTCACCTCCTCCAATTACCAGAATAAGGGAGTAGCTGGCCTGCCATGGGACCCTTGCTGTAATGCAGAAGTATTCACCTTCTTGTGTCTTTTTTGGGAGCGCTTGGGCTTTCAGGTTGATGGTGATATAAGGGGCTATTACTTGGAGCCTGCCTTTTCTAATAGGAGTCTTCCTATTAGAGGACAGACACATTCAAAACTTATGTACATTCTACACATGTGCCAAGGGAAGGAGGAAAGTAAGTCTAAGACAAGAGGCATACAGGTATAATCAGTAACATTTTTTTGAAATAGGTAAGCATGAATAGTATGACAGAGGCTGTAGCTACTTAATCAAATAAGCTGTTTCACAGAGGCTCAAGCAGAACTACTGCTTGAGCCCAGGAGTTCAAGGCTGTAGTGAGTGAAGATGATGCCTGTGAATGGCTGCTGAACTCCAGCCTAGGCCACATAGCAAGATCCCATCTCTAAAAAATCTTAAAAAATTAAGAAGAAGCAGTTTTAGTTCAGTTGTTTACTTCTGGAGAATCATGGGAAGAATTAACACAGATAAAATAACTTGAATTACATGTAAAATTTGCAAGATGGGCTAAACTTGGATTCTTTACCATCTTCCTCTCTTATGTCCAGTCTTCTACCTGGAGGGTGGGTAGGGGTGGTATTTAAAGGAATATTTTGATGATAACATCAAAAGTTGACAAAGAGAGGACAGTGATACTTTTACCTCTTTTTCTTATAATACATAAGCTACAATTAATAAATGAATCTAGATGATTACTGAGTTAGTACTACAGTGTTTTACAGTGAATTCAGTGAAGGCTATTAAAAAATTGAATGGCAAAGTTAGTTAAAGAAAAGACTAACATTTTAGATTGAATAGGAGAAAAAGGTTCTCATGAACAATACGAAAATCTAGTACCAGGCCTTTCCCAGGGCTAAAAATATTTATTTGAAACTCTGCCATATGCATACTGACACTGAGTTGGCAACATTGTATAATACAGTATATGCATGTCCTCGTTACACTGTGGCTTTGGCTATTTTAGGGTGATCTTTCTTTGTAGAACCTAATAGAGTATAGAAATTCAAATTATTTGTTAACTTGTTGCTTTCCCAGGCCTTTCTGAGACAAAAATGATGATGATAAAGGATGCTTAAAACCTTGTAAATTCCCCTTCCAATCGTGCGTTCTATCAAGATGTCACCTGTTGGACCCCATGTGTCAATTAGCCAAAAAAATGTTAAGAGAATTCTTATATCCCAGTTCTGATTCTTTTTAAAGGCAAATCTTGGATTTCAGGTGTGTAGATTCGTACTTTGTGCCTAGAATTGGGCTGAGTGCTGCTCAAGTAATAATTCAGGTATGGGGTGAAGCTGCAATAAGCAATGATGATGGCAGAGAGAAGCAATGAATTTGAGACAGTGAAATAAGAAGGGACAGAATTTGGAACTGAAGGCCATCATCTTGAATAAACTAACACAGGAACAGAAAACCAAATATGGCATGTTCTCACTTATAAGTGGGAGCTAAATGATGAGAACTCATAAAGACAAAGATGGGAATAACAGGCACTGGAACCTACTTGAAGGGGAAGGGTGGGAGAAGGGTGGAGAGCAGAAAAATAACTATTGGGCTGTGTGCAGTGCCTCACGCCTGTAATCCCAGTACTTTGGGAGGCTGAGATGGGCCAATCCCTTGAGGGCAGGAATTTGAGACCAGGCTGGTCAACATGGTGAAATCCCATCACTACTAAAAATATAAAAATTAGCCGGATGTGGTGGTGCATGCCTGTAATCCCAGCTATTCAGGAGGCTGAGGCACAAGAATCACTTGAATCAGAAAGGCAGAAGTTACAGTGAGTTGAGATTGTGCCATTGCACTCCAGCCCTGGGCAACAGAGTGAGAACCTGTCTTAAAAAAAAACAAACAGATCAGGGGAAAATGGCCGACTAGGAACAGCTCAGGATTGCAGCTCCCAGTGAAAGTGCAGAGAGTGAGTGGATGCCAAATTTCCAGACAGATTTTTATTGCCCACAGACCAGGAGGTTCCCAGGTGGAGGAGCCCCACAGGTTGCCAGCGCAGCTGTTTTGGCCGGCTCGGCTGTTTTGGCTGGCGCAGCTCTTTCGGCCCATGGGGCTGCTTTGCCCGTTCCCTGGTGCGGCAGTTCTCCGTACAAAAGACGCTGGTCCGCGTGCCCTGTTAGCTGGTGATTGGAGCCCTGAGACAGCAGAGTCACCCATTCATCTGAAATAGCGAGCCAGGCCAGGAGATTCCTAGGCAAAAATACCACCAGGAATCTCAGCGCCACTGTTTCAGCTGGCTCAGTGAGTCGCGGCATGGGAGATCCCGGCGCCTTTTCAACAGGTAACTGGAACACTGGGAGAGTCAACCGTTCAACAGCAACAATAAAAAAAGGTTCTGAGTCAGGGAACCAGGTGATCAGGCTTGGCTGGTCCCCACCCCCCCCCCCCAAAAAAAAACCAGTAATTGAAAATGCTCTGGGTTAAGAGTTTCACAGCAAGCACAGCTGAACCTGGGATAGTCCACCTCTGTGGGGGAGGGGCGTCCAACATTACTGAGACATTCCACCACTACGGAGGCAGTCTGATCATGGCTGTGGCAGCCCACCGTTGCTGAGGCAACCTGCTACAACAGAGAGAGTCCGCCATAACAGAGGCGGGTCACCATTGCCAAGGCAGTTCTAACTACACCCATATAAACAGGACTGCAGGGAAGCTCACACGGCAGCTGGGCAGAGCCCACAGCAGCTCAGCATAGCCTCTGCAGGCAGACATTGACTAGGCTGCCTCCTCGCTGGGCAGGGCAGCCCTGAAAGAAAAAAAAAGGCAGCAGCACAACAGAAATTCATGAATAAAGCCCTAACTCCCTGGGACAGAGCACCTGGGGGTGGGGGGAAGGGAGTTTATGAGTTCTGCTGCAGCAGACCTAAACATACCTGCCCAGCAACTCCAAATGAACAATGGAGCTCACAGCTCAGGACTTGAGCTCCAATAAAGGACAGACTGCCTCCTCAAGCAGCTCCCTGACCCCTGTATATCCAAAGAGTCACCTCATAAAGGAGAGAACAGACTGACATTTGGCGGACATCCTTTTGGGACAAAGATAGGAGAAGAGGAAACTGGTAGCAACCCTTACTGTTCTGCAGCTGCTGCTGCAGGTAATCTCCGGACAAGCAGGGCCTGGAGTGGACCTCAGAAGTCCTACAGCAGAGGGGCCAGACTGTTAGAAGGAAAGCTAAGAAAAAGAAGTAACTTCAGCATCCACAAACTGGAAGTTCACTCAGAGACCCAATCTGAAAGTCAGTAACTACAAAGACAACAGGTGGATAAACCCACAAAGATGGGAAGAAACCAGCGCAAAAAGGATGAAAACACCCAAAACCAGAACACCTCTCCTCCTAAAAGAGATCACAACTCCTCACCAGCAACGGAACAAGGCTGGTTGGAGAAGGAGTGTGATGAAATGACAGAATCAGACTTCAGAAGGTGGGTAGTAAGAAACTACAGTGAGCTAAAAGAACATGTTCTAATCCAATGCAAAGAAACTAAGAACCTTGAAAAAAAATTTGACAAAATGCTAACGAGAATGGACAACATAGAGAGGAATATAAGTGAATTGATGGAGCTGAAAAACACAACACGAGAAATTCACGAAGCATGCACAAGTTTCAACAGCCGAATTGACCCAGCAGAATAAAGGATATCAGAGGTCGAAGATCAACTCAATGAAATAAAACGAGAAGGCAAGAATGGAGAAAAAAGGGTAAAAAGGAATGAACAAAGTCTCCAAGAAATATGGGACTATGTGAAAAGACCTAATCTATGTCTGATTGGTGTACCTGAATGTGACGAAGAGAATGAATCCAAGCTGGAAAATACTCTTCAGAATATTACCCAGGAAAACTCCTCCAACCTAGCAAGGCAGGCCAATATTCAAGTCCAGGAAATACAGAGAACACCACAAGGATATTCATCAAGAAGAGCAACCCCAAGGCACATAATCGTCAGATTCACCAGGGTTGAAATGAAGGAGAAAATGCTAAGGGAAGCCAGAGAGAAAGATCGGGTTACCCACAAAAGGAAGCCCGTCAGACTCACAGCAGATCTCTCAGCAGAAACCCTACAAGCCAGAAGAGAGTGGGGGCCAATATTCAACATCCTTAAAGAAAAGAATTTTCAACCCAGAATCTCAATTTCAGCCAAACTAAGCTTCATAAGTGAAGGAAAAATAAAATCCTTTGTGAACATGCAAGTACTCAGAGATTTCATTACCACTAGACCTGCTTTACAAGAGCTCCTGAAAGAGGATCTACACATATAAAGGAACAACCAGTACCAGCCACTCCAAAAACATACCAAATGGTAAAGAGCATCAACACAATCAAGAATCTGCATCAACCAATGAACAAAACAGCCAGCTAGCATCAAAATGGCAGTATCAAATTCACACATAACAATATTATCCCTAGAGAAGTCTGGAAGATGGCCATTTAGGAACAGCTCAGGATTGCAGCTCCCAGTGAAAGCACAGAGGGTGAGTGGACGCCGCATTTTTATTGCCCACAGACTAGGCAGTTCCCAGGCGGAGGAGCTCCACGGGTCGCCAGTGCGGCTGTGCCGGCCGGCGCCGCTGCTTTGCCGCGTGCGGCTGCTTTGTCGGCGCCCTGGAGCAGTGGTTCTCCATACAAAATACACCGATCCGGGTGCCCTTTTGGCTGGCAATTGGAGCCACGGGAAGTCGCCCATTCGTCTGATTAAAAAGGGGACTGAGCAGGGAGCCAGGACAGTAGACTCCAGGGCAAAAAAAGTGCCAGAAATCTCAGTGCCGCTGTTTAAGCCAGCACAGTGGGGAAAAACACAGACCCCGGCGCCTCTTCGACAGGCGACTGGAGCACCAACTTAAAAAAAAAAAAAAAAGACTCTGAGGCAGGGAGCCAGGCGATCAGGCTCGGCTGGTCCCACCCCCACAAAAGAACAGCAATCAGAAACTCTCTGGATTGAGAGTTTCACAGCAAGTGCAGCTGAACCTGGGACGGTCCAGCTCTGTGGTGGAGGGGCGTCTGCCATTACCGAGGCAGCCTGCCACTACGGAGGTAGTCAGCCAATGCTGAGGCAGCCCGCCATTGCCAAAGCAATCCGCCATTGCTGAGGCAGCCCGCCATTGCCAAGGCAACCCGCCACTGCAGAGAGGCTCCGCCTTAACAGAGGCGGGCCACCATTGCCGAGGAAGCTCTAACTACACCCATATAAACAGGACTGCAGGGAAGTTCACTCGGCAGCTGGGCGGAACCCACAGCAGCTCAGCAAAGCCTCTACAGGCAGACAGTGACTAGGCTGACTCCTTGCTGGTCAGGGCAGCTCTGAAGGAAAAAAAAAAGAAGGCAGCAGCATAACGGAAACTCATAAAGCCCTAAATCCCTGGGACAGAGCACCTGGGAACAAAAAGCGGTTTATGAGTTCTGCTGCAGCAGACCTAAACGTACCTGCCCAGCAACTTCTGCATGAACAACGGAGCTCACAGCTCAGCATTTGAGCTCCTATAAAGAAGAGACCATCTCCCCAAGCAGCCCCCTGACCCTTGTGTATCCAAAGAGTCACCTCATAAAGGAGAGATCAGATTGACACTTGGCAGGTATCCTTCTGGGGCAAAGACAGCAGAAGAAGAAAACAGGTAACAACCCTTACTGTTCAGCAGCTGCTGCAGGTGATCCCCAGGCAAACAGGGCCTGGAGTGGACCTCAGCAGACCGACAGCAGAGGGGCCAGACTGTCAGAAGGAAAACCAAGAAACAGAAATAACCTCATCATCAACAAACAGAACGTCCACTCAGGGACCCAATCTGAAAGCTAGCAACTACAAAGACGACAGGTGGATACATCCATAAAGATGGGAAGAAACCGGTGCAAAAAGGATGAAAACACCCGAAACCAGAACACATCTCCTCCTAAAAGGGGTCACAACTCCTCGCCAGCAAGGGAACAAGGTTGGATGGAGAACGAGTGTGATGAAATGACAGAATCAGACTTCAGAAGGTGGGTAATAAGAAACTTCTGTGAACTAAAAGAACATGGTCTAACCCAATGCAAAGAAACTAAGAACCTTGAAAAAAGATTTGACGAAATGCTAACAAGAATGGACAAAATAGAAAGGAATATAAATGAATTGATGGAGCTGAAAAACACAACACGAGAACTTCACGAAGCATGCACAAGTATCAACAGCCAAATTGACCAAGCAGAAGAAAGGATATCAGAGGTCGAAGATCAACTCAATGAAATAAAATGGGAAAGCAAGAATGGAGAAAAAAGGGTAAAAAGGAATGAACAAAGTCTCCAAGAAATGTGGGACTATGCGAAAAGACCTAATCTACAGTTGATAGGCGTACCTGAATGCGACGAAGAGAATGAATCCGAGCTGGAAAATACTCTACAGGATATTATCCAGGAAAACTTCCCCAACCTAGCAAGGCAGGCCAATATTCAAGTCCAGGAAATACAGAGAACATCACAAAGATATTCGTCAAGAAGACCAATCCAAAGACACATAATCGTCAGATTCACCAGTGTTGAAATGAAGGAGAAAATACTAAGGGCAGCCAGAGAGAAAGGTCGGGTTACCCACAAAAGGAAGCCCATCAGACTCACAGCAGATCTCTCAGCAGAAACCCTACAAGCCAGAAGAGAGTGGGGACCAATATTCAACATCCATAAAGAAAAGAACTTTCAACCCAGAATCTCCTATCCAGCCAAACTAAGCTTCATAAGTGAAGGAAAAATAAAATCCTTTGTGAACATGCAAGTACTCAGAGATTTCGTCACCACCAGGCCTGCTTTACAAGAGCTCCTGAAAGAGGCTCTACACATATAAAGGAACAACCAGTACCAGCCACTCCAAAAACATACCAAATGTTAAAAAGAATCAACACAATGAAGAATCTGCATCAACTAATGGGCAAAACAGCCAGCTAGCACCAAAATGGCAGTATCAAATTCACACATAACAATATTAGCCCTAAATGTAAATGGAATAAATGCCCCAACCAAAAGACACAGACTGGCAAATTGGGTAAAAATCCAAAACCCATTGGTGTGCTGTATCCAGGAAACCCATCTCACATGCAAGGATACACAAAGACTCAAAATAAAGGGATGGAGGAAGATTTACCAAGCAAATGGAGAGCAAAAAAAAAAGCAGGAGTTGCAATTCTAATCTCTGATAAATTAGATTTTAAAACAACAAAGATCAAAGGAGACAAAGAAGGACATTACATAAAGGTAAAAGGATCAATGCAACAAGAAGAGCTAACTATCCTAAATATGTACGCACCCAATACAGGAGCACCCAGATACATAAGGCAAGTTCTTAATGACTTACAAAGAGACGATCAACCAGACAGAAAATTAACAAGGATATCCAGGACCTGAACTCAGACCTGGACCAAGCAAACCTAATAGACATTTACAGAACTCTCCACCCCCAAATCCACAGAATATACATTCTTCTCAGCACCACATCACACCTACTCTAAAATTGACCACATAATTGGAAATAAATCACTGATCATGAAATGCAAAAGAGCAGAAATCATAACAAACAGTCTCTCAGACCACAGTGGAATCGAGTTAGAACTCAGAATTCAAAAATTAACCCAGAACCGCACAGCTTCATGGAAAATGAATAACTGGTTTTTGAATGTTGACTGGATAAACAATGAAATAAAGATGTTCTTTGAAACCAACGAGAATGAAGACACAACATACCAGAATCTCTGGGACACATTTAAAGCAGTTCCTAGAGGAAAATATATAGCAAAAAGTGTCCACATGAGAAGAAAGGAGAGATCTAAAATTGAAACCCTAGCATCAAAATTGAAAGAGCTAGAGGAGCAAGATAAAAAAAACTCAAAACCTAGCAAAAGACAAGAAATAACCAAGATCAGAGCAGAACTGAAGGAGATAGAGACACAAAAAACCCTTCAAAAAATCAATAAATCCAGGAGCTGGTTTTTCCAAAAGATCAACAAAAGAGACCGCTAGCCAGATTAATAAAAAAGAAAAGAGAGAATAACCAAATTGATGCAATAAAAACCGATAAATGGGATATCACCACAGATTCCACAGAAATTCAAAACATCATCAGAGAGTATTACAAACAACTCTATGCACATAAACTAGTAAGCCTGGAAGAAATGGTTAAATTCTTGGACACTTGCCTCCTCCCAAGCCTAAGCCAGGAAGAAGTTGAAACCCTGAATAGACCAATATCAGGGTCTGAAGTTGAGGCAGCTATTAAGAGCCTATCACTCAAAAAAAGCCCAGGTCGAGATGGGTTCACAGCCGAATTCTACCAGACATACAAAGAGGAGCTGGTACCATTCCTTCTGAAACTATTCCAAATAATCCAAAAGAGGGAATCCTTCTCAAATCATTTTATGAGACAAACATCCTGATACCAAAACCCGGCAGAGACTCAACAAGAAAAGAAAACTTCAGGCCAATATCCATGATGAACATAGATGCAAAAATCTTCAATAAAATACTGGCAAGCCGACTGCAACAGCACATCAAAAAGCTTATCCACCATGATCAAGTAGGCTTCATTCCTGGGATGCAAGGCTGGTTCAACATACGCAAGTCTATAAACGTAATTCACCACATAAACAGAACCAAAGACAAAAACCACATGATTAACTCAATTGATGCAGAGAAGGCCTTTGACAAAATTCAACAGCCCTTTATGCTAAAAACCCTCAATAAACTAGGTATAGATGGAACGTATCTCAAAATAATAAAAGCTATTTATGACAAACCAACAGCCAATATCATACTGAATGGTCAAAAACTTGAAGCATTCCCTTTGAAATCTGGCACTAGACAAGGATGCCCTCTCTCACCACTCCTATTCAATATAGTACTAGAAGTTCTAGCCAGAGCAATCAGGCAAGAAAAAGAAATAAAGGGTATTCAAATAGGAAAGGAGGAAGTCAAATCGTCTCTATTTGCAGACGACATGATTGTATATTTAGAAGACCCCATCGTCTTAGCCCAAAATCTCCTGAAACTGATAAGCAAGTTTAGCAAAAATAAGCAAGTTCAGAATACAAAATCAATACGCAAAAATCACATGCATTCCTATACACCAATAACAGACTTAAAGAGAGCCAAATCAAGAACAAACTTCCATTCACAATTGCCACAAAGAGAATAAAATACCTAGGAATACAACTAACAAGGAACCTAAAGGACCTCTTCAAGGAGAACTACAAGCCACTGCTCAATGAAATAAGAGAGGACACAAACAGATGGAGAAACATTCCACGTTCATGGCTAGGAAGAATCAATATTGTGAAAATGGCCATACTGCCCAAAGTAATTTACAGATTCAATGCTATCCCCCTCAAGCTACGAATGATCTTCTTCATAGAACTGGAAAAAACCACCTTAAACTTCATATGGAACCAAAAAAGAGCCTGCATAGCCAAGTCAATTCTAAGCAAAAAGAACAAAGCAGTAGGCATCACACTACTGGACTTCAAACTATACTACAAGGCTACAGTAATCCAAACAGCATGGTACTGGTACCAAAACAGAAATATAGGCCAATGGAACAGAACCGAGGCCCCGGAGGCAACGCAACATATCTACAACCATCTGATCTTTGACAAACCTGACAAAAACAAGCAATGGGGAAAGGATTCCCTGTTTAATAAGTGGCATTGGGAAAACTGGCTAGCCATTTGCAGAAAGCAGAAACTGGACCCCCTCCTGACGCATTACACTAAAATTAACTCCAGATGGATTAAAGACTTAAACATAAGACCTAACACCATAAAAACCCTAGAAGAAAATCTAGGCAAAACCATTCAGGACGTAGGTGTAGGCAAGGACTTCATGACCAAAACACCAAAAGCATTGGCAATAAAAGCCAAAATAGACAAATGGGACCAAATCAAACTCCACAGCTTCTGCACGGCAAAAGAAACAGTCATTAGAGTGAATCGACAACCAACAGAATGGGAAAAAAATTTGGCAGTCTACCCATCTGACAAAGGGCTGATATCCAGAATTTACAAAGAACTAAAACAGATCTACAAGAAAAAAACAAACAAGCCCATTCAAAAGTGGGTGAAGGATATGAACAGACACTTTACAAAAGAAGACATACATGAGGCCTGCAAACATATGAAAAAATGCTCATCATCACTGTTCATTAGCGAAATGCAAATCAAAACTACATTGAGATACATCTCACCCCAGTTAGAAGGGTGATTATTAAAAAATGAGGCAACAGATGCTGGAGAGGATGTGGACAAATAGGAACAGTTTTACACTGTTGGTGGGAGTGTAAATTAGTTCAACCATTGTGGGAGACAGTGTGACGATTCCTTAAGGACCTAGAAATAGAAATTCCATTTGACCCAGCAATCCCATTACTGGGTATATAGCCAAAGGATTATAAATTGTTCTACTATATGGACACATTCACACTAATGTTCGTTGCAGCACTGTTTACAATAGAAAAGACCTGGAACCAACCCGAATGCCCATCGGTGATAGACTGGACAGGGAAAATGTGGTACATATACACCATGGAATATTATGCAGCCATCAAAAACGATGAGTTCGTGTCCTGTGTAGGGACATGGATGAAGATGGAAACCATCACTCTCAGCAAACTGATACAAGAGCAGAAAATCAAATACCACATGTTCTCACTCATAGGCGGTTGTTGAACAATGAGGACACATGGTCACAGGGAGGGGAGCACTACACACTGGGGTCTGTTGGGGGGAAATGGGGGAGGGACGGGTGGGTGGGGAGGTGGGGAGAGATAGCATGGGGAGAAATTCCAGATATAGGTGAAGGGGAGGAAGGCAACAAATCACACTGCCACTTGTGTACCTATGCAACAACCTTGCATGTTCTTCACATGTACCCCAAAACCTAAAATGCAATTAAAAAAAAAGAAACAACAACAACAACAAAAAACAACTATTGGGTACTGTGCTTAGTTATCAAATAATCTATACAACAACCCCTGTGACATGAGCTTACCTATATAACAAACCTGCACATATACCCCTGAGCCTAAAATAAAAGTTAAAAAAAGTAACAGGTTTTGATTTTTTTAAAAAAAAATTTTTCTTTTTTGTTAGAGCCCCATAATGATATTTTTTCACAGCTGATGTGGATATTATCAATAACATACAGTTTAAAATGGAATTACCTGAAGCTGTTAGCTTTCAACAAGGGAGTGATAAATGAATTATTATAGAATTTAAATTTTGAAGAATATTTTCCTAAAGAACTGACATCCACATGGAAGCCTGCATAACAACACACAGGCAAGTCCCCGCTGACGTACTGTGTTTGCTATTTGATGCTACTAATGATGTGATGGAGAAGCTGGAGAAAGATGTTTCAACACCTAGAGTCAGAAGCATAGGATGTTGTATTTGAAGGCCCTTTGAGACCATCTTCTAGATCAGAGGTTGGTAAACCTTTTTTTTTTTTGTAAGAAACCAGATAATAAATATTTTAAGCTTTGCAGGCCATATAGCTTTTGTCTCAATGACTCAACTCTATCCAGCTGTTGTAAAGGCAGTCATGGACAATTTGTAAATGAATGGGGATGGCTATGTTCCAAAGCAACTTCATTTACAAAAATAGTTCGTGGGTTTGGCCTATGGATTAGGCTGTATTTTGCTGACACTGCTCTAGGTAAATTCCTTCATTTTACAGATGGGAAAACTGAGTTGAACCAGTGTGTATTTTATTTTTATTTTCTATTTTATTTTATTGCCTTCTTTATTTTTAATGAAAATGAATTACCTGCAGAAGAAAGCCTAAAAAATGACTCAAAACTTAGTAACTATTGGAAAACCAGTGTGTATTTAAAACACTTAGCATGGTGCCTAGCACATAGTAAATATTCCACAAATGGTAGTTATTTTTATTATTGGGAGGGTCTTTGCCTAAAAATGATACAGGAAGAGGTGAGCTATAAAAGTATTGTCAACAATGGCAACAATGATAGTATGCCTATTTGTTTATGTTAAATACACATACTTTTTTTTAATTTGAAGGATCTTTTTCTCTGTGAGGAGGCATTTGAATTTGGTGTCTCTCCTTTTTAGAAAATAAAAACTGTAATATGTTAAACATAACACCATCTTCAAAATTCAGCTATGTCATCTGGCTCTCTAACTGTTCCAGTTCTACATTCTAATCCACAGGCTATATTCCCGGACTCTTAGGTAAGCATCTGAGATCTCTGTTATTTTAGAATATGGCCTCTTTTCCTCCGTTCCTCTTTTCTTATCTTCCTACCTTAAGCCAGGATAAAACCTAGGCTCTGGGGTATAATATATCATTTTGAGAGATAATGAATGTCACCAAAGTGACTACAGAATTACAGGGCCGTCTCTGACTCTCTCTTTGCAGTTAATGTAGTGAAATTGTACAGTTAATGTTTGTAAAGAATGATGGAGATGAAAAGCAATATCTGAGTGCTAAATGTTATTACTAAGAAAAGGAGAAGCTGAGTCATTCTTTTTATATGTGTCCTTAGCCACTCTATCTTAAACCTAATATAAGCATGGAATTTCATAACTTTAACAGTTCTTTTAATAATGTTCAATCAGATATGAAATTAAAAAAAATGAGGCTTGCCTTCTGCCCCCACTCTGCCTAAGCCGACGTTTTAGGCAGAGTGTGAATAGTATTTCCTAGTTCCCATGAAGCAGACTGATGTGAGAATCTGTTCAGTTCTGACCAAGTGGTGGGGATGAGTTGGGTACTTCTGGGGAAAATTGATGGGCAGTTGGTAAAATAGGTGTGAATGAGAGAAAGCCACACTGAGGAACCATGGTGAGTATGTAGCCTGTTTTCCATATTACAAGTATTGGGAATTTCCCAGGGGAACAGTTCCTAGGGGAAGTCTCTTTATTTATTTTTAATTTCTATAAATTCCAATCCTTCTCCTTCTGTAAGATCTTTTTCTAAACCATTTGGGTTTTAAGGGAGTCTGACAATGTGAGTTTTGTCCAGGCCACAATGTTAGACCCTTTGAGTGGTTTGTGACCATAGTAGTTCTAACATCTAAAACTTGTCAAGGCCAAAGGCAACAAGCAGGTGGGCAGGCATAGCCTATTACCAGAGCACAGACATGGTAGTTATTTCAAGGTCAAGTTTTCACGTGGATACAGCAGGCTGCTCATATCTTTTTTTCCATCCATTTTTTGTTTTTTAGACATATTACCTTGCTCTGTTGCCCAGGTTGGGTGTGCAGTGGCTGATGGCTGATCATGGCTCGCTGAAGGCTTTGAAATCCTGGGCTTAAGAGATCCTCCTGTTTCAGCCTTCTGAGTAGCTGGGACCACAGGCATGAGTCACCACACCCAGGCTGATGTCTTATTTTTATACCCATAGGTAGAGAAATACTTTTTTCAGCTGGTCCTGCGGTCATTTTAACTATGCACAACGCACTAACGTCTGCTGTGATCATGATTGCAACTCTGACCTGTGTTCTTTTGTGATTTAAATGTATTCTCCTACGTCTGGCTCTGAAAGTTGATTTACTGTGGTAAATTGTACCCAGTGCCATGTATCCTCAGAGAATGTGGCTGAAGTCTGGTGCTGTTAGAGACCAGGCATGATTTAAAGATGCACAATTGGGAAAGTAGAGATAACTAAGAAGAAAAACTGAAGTTTAGATTCTGGTCCTAGCACGTGTGACTTGTGTTGTTTTGAAGGCAATCAGAAAATAGTTACCACATATTGGTGCTACCGTATTGCAAATACCATGCATGCATTGGACAACACCTTTTTGAGTGCCCATGCGCAAAGCTCTGCTTTATGGGACAGCAGATAAGATGATTGGAGCATGGCTTAGAAACTGAAATAGGTAAAATGGACTATTATCAAGGTATTAATGAGGGAATCAGTATCAATGTTTGCACTGCCATAAGATTACTATTTGCTTTACAAAAGAACCTTAGTTCTGTGATTACCTATCTCTGTTTGCAGAACATTCTGGGCAGTGAGTTGTAACACGTTCACAAATTCGGGAGAGAGATCCAAGATGGCTGATCACTAGCAGCTCGGTAATGTAGCTCCCACTGAAAGAGCAGAGAACAAGAGGACGCCAAACTTTCAGATCAATTTTTGTTGCTCACCCACCAAGAGATTCCCAGCGGAGGAGCCCCACGTGTCACCAGCGCGACTCTTGAGGCCGGTTAGGTGGTTTTGCCGCTGCCTTGGAGCGGCGGTTCTTGGTGCAGAGTCAGAAAAGCACCATCAATCTTAAAGCCGCTGTTTTGGCCGGCGCAGTGGGTTGCTCAGATTCTAGCGCCGGGAATCAACAAGTTGGACGTCCATTCAGAAACCCAACTATAAAGACGGTAATTATAAAGACCACAGATGGATAAATCTATAAAGAAGGGAAGAAACCAGCCTAAAAAGGCTGAGAATACCCAAACTCAGAACGCCTCTCCCCCTACAGGAGATCACAGTTCCTCATCAGCAACAGAACAAGGCCTGATGGAGAAAGACTGTGTTCCATTAGCAGAAGCTGGCTTTAAAAAGTGGATGATAAGAAACTTCTGGGAATTAAAAGAACTTGTTGTAACCCAATGCAAAGAAACTAAGAACTTTGAAAAAAGGTTTGACGAAATGTTAACAAGAATACACAATTTAGAGAGGAATATAAGTGAATTAATGGAGCTGAAAAATACAACACGAGAACTTCGCGAACTATGCACAAGTTTTAACAGCAGAATTGATCAAGCAGAAGAAAAGATATTAGAGGTCGAAGACCAACTTCATGAAATAAAACAAAAAGACAAGATTAGAGAAAAAAGGATAAAAAAGAATGAGCAAAGTCTTCAAGAAATATGGGACTATGTGAAAAGACCTAATCTACGTTTGATAGGTGTACCTGAATGTGACCAAGAGAATCAATCCAAGCTGGAAAATATTATTCAGGAAAACTTTCCCAACCTAGCAAGGCAGGACAATATTCAACTCCAGGTAATACACAGAACACCACAAAGATATTCCTCAAGAAGACCAACCTCAAGGCACATAATTGCCAGATTCACCAGGGTTGAAATGAAAGAGAAAATACTGAGGGCAGCCAGAGAGAAAGGTCAGGTTGCCCATAAAGGGAAGCCCATCAGACTCACAGCAGATCTCTCAGCAGAAACCCTACAAGACAAAAGAGAGTGGGGGCCAATATTCAACATCCTTAAAGAAAAGTACTTTGAACCCAGAATTTTACATCCAGCCGAACTAAGCTTCATAAGCGAAGGAAAAATAAAATCTTTTGTGAACAAGCAAGCACTCAGAGATTTCATCACCACCAGGCCTGCTTTACAAGAGCTTCTGAAAGAACCACTACAAATAGAAAGGAACAACCAGTATCAGCCTTTCTAAAAAATGCCAAAAAATAAAGAACAACATAATTAAGAAATTGCATCAATTAATGGGCAAAACAGCCAGCCAACATTAAATGACAGCATCAACTCATATATATTGTTATTAATTCTAAATTTAAATCGATTAAATCCCCCAATCCAAAGACACAGACAGGCAAAAAAAGCCAAGACCCATTGGTATGCTACATCTAGATCCATCTTACATGCAAGGATACACAAAGGCTCAAAACAAAGGGATGGAGAAAAATTTACCAACAAAATGGAGAGCAAAAATAAATAAATAGAAAGCAGGAGTTGCAAATTTTGCTGATAAAATAGACTTCAAAGCAACAAAGATCAAAAAAAGCAAAGAAGGATATTACATAAAGATAAAAGGATCAATGTAACAAGAAGAGCTAAAGATCCTAAATATATATGCACACAATACAGGAATACCCAGATATATAAGACTTATAGAGACTTGGACTCCCACACAATAATAGTGGGAGACTTACAGATCAATGAGACAGAAAGTTAACATCGATATTCAGGACTCGAACTCAGATCTGGAACAAGTAGACTTAATTAACATTCATAGAACTCTCCACTTTAAATAAACAAAATATACACTTTTGTCAGTACTACATCACACGTATTTACAGGTTTAAATGAAATATTCATTGGCTGCTTGTTAATTATTTTCTTCCCTCATTTTTTTTATGTCTCTATTATTAAACATAATTACAGGCATACCCATTTTTAGACTGTATTTTAGCCTGGGCAATAAAGCAACACCCCTGTTCTCTCTCCCTCTCCCTCTTCCTCTTTCTTCCTTTTCTTTATTCTTTTTTTCTTTTTCTTTTTCTTTTTTTTAATTTTCTTTTTCTTTCTTTCTCTCTTTCTTCCTCTAAAAAAAATACCCTTAACCTTATTTTTCCTTTAGTTTCTCACCTCCTTATAATTTAAGTAATCTTGCTTTCTCTTTTTTTACTCCTGGTTAAAAAAAAAATTCGTAAGTTCACCAAGAATAAGTAATTGGTCTTACACATAAGTGTATGACTACCTTTAAATATATATAGATGAAAATATGATTAAAGTTAAAAAACATGAACTATTACTGAATTCGATTGCTTTTTAGCATTGGTTTTTAGCTTTCCAGGAGGGTGATCTTTGGAGTCTTTCTGTGTTGCCATCATACAGGAATTCACAGAATACTTTTACAGTAAAATACGTCTTCATGATTTTTTTTATTTAAACTTTTAAAAGTAATTTAAAAATAAGAACAAATTATCATATATTTATTCATGTATTTATCATTTCTTGTGCTTTTCAGTCCTTTGTGTATATCATGGTTTCCATCTGGTACCATTTTCTTTCTGATGGAGTTCCTTTTACAATTCTTATAGTATGTGACTATTGGTGATGAATTCTTCCAGCTTTTTTACATCTGAAAAAAGTCTTTAACCTGTGTGTTTGAAAAATATCTCCACTGGGTATAGAATTCTAGGCTGACTCTTTTTCTTTCAGCACTTTCAAGATGTTGCTCCACTATTTTCTGGCTTCCTGTCTGTTGTCGTTCTTATCTTTGTTCCTTTTTACTTGATGTATCTTCTTCTGGCTGCGTTAAAGCTCTTCTCTCTATTACCAATTTTAGGCAATTTGATTGTGATGTACTTTGGTCTTCTTGTATGGGGTTCATTAAACTTATTGGAACTGCAGGTTTATTATTTTCACCAAATCTTATTAGGCTGCTTAAAATTATCTCACAGTTTACTGATGTTCTGTTTATTTGTTTTTCTATCTTATTTTTTGGCTTCATTTTGAATAGTTTCTATTGCTATGTCTTCAAGTTCATGAATCTTTTCTTCTGCAAGAGGATATGTAGTAATTTCTCTTCTAACTCTGCACCCTAGTCTTCCATTTCCCCTATGCAGAGGCAATTACCATTCCCAATTTATTGGGTTTTTTCCCCAGAGATAATGCATATATTTAAAGAGATAAAGACACATATTCATTTTCCTCCCATAACAGCATACTATATACACTGCTAAACACTTTACTTTTATCTTAATATGACACTTGGATATGTTTCCATATAGAGATGGTGCATTCTTTTTAATGACTGCATAATATTTCTTTTGTGAATGCATCATAATTTAACCTTCAGATTTTAGATTACTTGCTGTTATTTTCTAAGTGAGAGAATTATCTTAAAGTTGAGATATGATGTGAGAAGGTAGGCGTGTTAATAGCAGATGCCTCTCTTTCAGTAGTGCTCAATTACTTTTTTCCTTTGAGTTCCAGGGAAGCTGCTGGTATGTACCTACCCTCACCAGATACATTTATGTTTTTTTCTTGGTATTATAGAATGTGGCATATTATAGGCTGGGGCAAAAGGCGGGCAGGTATATGGTAGGGCACTCCAGGAAGCCAAGAAGCCTGATCATTCCTTTCATGTAGCACTAAGAGCCTTACTGCTCTCCCTAAGCAGGTGTGTGGAACACTGCCATTTCTAGCTTTACTCCCCACACCAGCCGCATAGTTCACTGGGAGATTGACATGTTTCAGAGAGTGAATGACAAGACAATGCTCTTGAGAAAATGAAGGCAAACTGCAGAGAGAATCAGAGATACTGAGGCTGGGTATAGTAGCTCATGCCTGGGAGGTGGAGGCAGGAGGATTGCTTGAGCCTAGGAGTTTAAGACCAGCTTAGGCAGCATAGTGAGACCCTGGTCTCTACAAAAAAATTAAACAAAAATTAGCAGGGCATGGTGGTGCATGCCTGTAGTTCCAGCTACTTGGGAGGCTGAGGTGGGAGGATTGTTTGAGGCCAGGAGGCTGAGGCTGTACTGAGCTGTGACTGTGCCACTATTCTCCATCCTAGACGACAGAGCAAGACACTGTCTCAAAAAAAAAAAAAAAATCATAGTTAATGGAGTGAGAGAGAGGAGTGAAAATGTATTTGGGTGCCTCTGAACCTGATATTCCTGGAGTTGCTTCTTCATATTGTTCTTTTTTTTTTTTTTTTTTGAGACAGAGTCTCAGCTGTGTTGCCCAGGCTGGAGTACAGTAGTGTGATCTCAGCTCACTGCAATTTCTGCCTCCTGGGTTCAAGCGATTCTCCTGCCTCAGCCTCCTGAGTAGCTGGGACTACAGGCTGCGCCACCACATCTGGCTAATTTTGTATTTTTTGTAGAGACCAAACCATGTTGTTCAGCCTGGTTTCGAACTACTGACCTCATGATCCACTGCCTTGGCCTCCCAAAGTACTGGGATTACAGGCATGAGCCACCGCACCTGACCATGTTCTTTTTTAAATTTTTGAGCTATTCTAGTATTAACTCTTTTGCTTAAACTGGTTTGGCTTAGTTTTCTTTCATTGTACTTTTTAAAAAAATATATATTTTATTGCACTTTAGGTTCTGGGGTATATGTGCAAAACATGGAGGATTGTTGCATAGGTACATACAGGGCAATGTGGTTTGTTGCCTCCTTCCCTGTCACCTGTATCTGGCATTTCTCCCCATGTTATTCCTCCCAGCTCCCCACCCCCTGCTGTCCCTCCCCTAGTACCCCTGAACAGACCCCAGTGTGTGATGCTCCCCTTCCTGTGTCCATGTGTTCTCATTGTTCAACACCCACATATGAGTGAGAACATGTGGTGTTTGATTCCTGTTCTTGTGTCAATTTGCTGAGCATGATGGTTTCCAGATTCATCCATGTTCCTACAAAGGACATGAACTCATCGTTTTTTTATGGCTGCATAGTATTCCATGGTGTATATGTGCCACATTTTCCTTGTCCAGTCTATCATTGGTGGGCATTTGGGGTGGTTCCAGGTCTTTGCTATTGTAAACAGTGCCACAATGAACATATGTGTGTATGTGTCTTTATAATAGAATGACTTATAATCCTTTGGCTATATACCCAGTAATGGGATTGCTGGGTCAAATGGAATTTCTATTTCTAGGTCCTTGAGGAATTGCCACACTGTCTTCCACAATGATTAAACTAATTTACACTCCCACCAACAGTGTAAAAGTGTTCCTATTTGTCCACATCCTCTCCAGCATCTGTTGTCTCCAGATTTTTTAATGATTGCTATTCTAACTGGCATGAGATGATATCCCAATGTGGCTTTGATTTGCATTTCTCTAATGACCAGTGATGATGAGCATTTTTCCATATGTTTGCTGGCCTCCTATATGTCTTCTTTTGAAAAGTGTCTGTTCATATCCTTTGCCCACTTTTGAATGGATTTGTTTTTTTCTTGTAAATCTGTTTTAGTTCTTTGTAGATTCTGGATATTAGCTCTTTGTCAGATGGGTAGATTACAAAATTTTTTTCCCATCCTGTTGGTTGCCAATTCATTCTAATGATTGTTTCGTTTGCTATGCAGAAGCTCTTAAGTTTAATTAGATCCCATTTGTCTATTTTGGCTTTTGTTGCCAATGCTTTTGGTGTTTTAGTCATGAAATCCTTGCCTATGCCTATGTCCTGAATGGTTTTGCCTAGGTTTTCTTCTAGGGTTTTTATGGTGTTAGGTCTTATGTTTAACTCTTTAATCCATCTGGAGTTAATTTTAGTGTAAGGTGTCAGAAAGGGGTCTGGTTTCTGCTTTCCACTCATGGGTAGCCAGATTTCCCAACACCATTTATTAAACAGGGAATTCTTTCCTCATTGCTTGTTTTTGTCAGGTTTGTCGAAGATCAGATGGTTGTAGATGAGTGGCATTGCCTCCAAGGCCTCTGTTCTGTTCCATTGGTCTATATTTCTGTTTTGGTACCAGTACAATGGTGTTTGGATTACTGTAGCCTTGTAGTACAGTTTGAAGTCAGGTAGTGTGATGCCTCCAGTTTTGTTCTTTTTGCTTAGAGTTGTCTTGGCTATGCGGGCTCTCTTTTGGTTCCATATGAAGTTTAAGGTGTTTTTTTCTAGTTCTGTGAAGAGGGTCATAGGTAGCTTGATGGGGATAGCATTGAATCTATAAATTACTTTGGGCAGTATGGCCATTTTTATGATATTGATTCTTCCTTACTATGAGCATGGAATGTTTCTCCATCTGTTTGTGTCCTCTCTTATTTCATTGAGCAGTGGTTTGTAGTTCTCCTTGAAGAGGTCCTTTACATCCTTTGTTAGTTGTATTCCTAGATATTTTATTCTCTTTGTAGCAATTGTGAATGGCAGTTCGTTCTTGATTTGGCTCTCTTTAAGTCTGTTATTGGTGTATAGGAATGCTTGTGATTTCTGCACGTTGATTTTATATCCTCAGACTTTGCTGAACTTGCTTATCAGTTTCAAGAAATTTTGGGCTGAGATGATGAGGTCTTCTAAATATACAGTCATGTCATCAGTAAATAGAGACAACTTGACTTCCTCCTTTCCTATTTGAATACCCTTTATTTCTTTTTCTTGCCTGATTGCTCTGGCTAGAACTTCCAATACTATATTGAATAGGAGTGGTGAGAGAGGGCATCCTTGTCTACTGCCAGATTTTAAAGGGATTGCTTCCAGTTTTTACCCATTCAGTATGATACTGGCTGTGTGTTTGTCGTAAATAGCATTTGTTATTTTGAGACACGTTCCATCTATACCTAGTTTCTTGAGAGTTTTTTTTAGCATAAAGGACTGTTGAATTTTGTTGAAAGACTTCTTTGCATCTATTGAGATAATCATGTGGTTTTTGTCTTTGGTTCTGTTTTTGTGGTGGATTATGTTTATAGACTTGTGTGTGTTGAACCAGTCTTACATCACTGGGATGAAGCCTACTTGATTGTAATGGATAAGCTTTTTGATGTACCGTTGCAATCAGTTTGCCAGCGTTTTACTGAACATTTTTGCATCTATGTTCATCATGGATATTGGCCTGAAGTTTTCTTTTCTTGTTGAGTCTCTGCCAGGTTTTGGTATCAGGATGATGTTGGTCTCATAAAATGATTTGGGAAGGATTTCCTCTTTTTGGATTATTTGGAATAGTTTCAGAAGGAATGGTACCAGATCTTTATCCATTTTTATCCAATTTGCCAGACTGTGTCTTTTGATTGGGGCATTTAGCCCATTTACATTTAGGGTTTATATTGTTATGTGTGAATTTGATTCTGCCATTTTGATGCTAGGTTGTTTTGCCCATCAGTTGATACAGTTTCTTCATTGTGCTGATTCTTTTTACCGTTTGGTATGTTTCTGGAGTGGCTGGTTCTGGTTGCTCCTTTCTACGTGGTTCCTGTAAGGCAGGCCTGGTGGTGACAAAATCTCTGAGCAATTGTTTGTAAAGGATTTTATTTCTCCTTTGCTTATGAAGCTTAGTTTGACTGGATATGAAATTCTGGGTTGAAAATTGTTTTCTTTAAGGATGCCGAATATTGGCCCCCACTCCCTTCTGGTTTGTAGGGTTTCTACTGAGAGATCTGCTGTGAGTCTGATGGGCTTCCCTTTGTGGGTAACCCGACCTTTCTCTCTAGCTGCCCTTAGCATTTTTTCGTTCATTTCAACCCTGGTCAATCTGATGATTATGTGCCTTGGGGTTGCTCTTCTTGAGGAATATCTTTGTGGTGTTCTCTGTATTTTCTGGACTTGAATATTGGCCTGGCTTGCTACGTTTGGGAAGTTCTCCTGGATAATATCCTGAGGAGTGTTTTCCAGCTTGGATTCATTTTCTCCGTCACATTCAGGTACACCTATCAAATGTTGGTTAGGTCTTTTCACATAATCCCATATTTCTTGGAGGCTTTGTTCATTTCTTTTCACTCTTTTTTCTCTAACCTTGCCTTCTCATTTTATTTCATTGAGTTGATCTTCAATCTCTGATATCCTTTCTTCTGCTTGGTCAATTTGGCTATTGAAACTTGTGTATGCTTTACAAAGTTTCTTGCTGGGTGTTTCAGCTCCATCAATTCATTTATAGTCCTCTCTAAGCTGTTTATTCACATTAGCATTTCATCAAACCTTTTTTCAAGTTTCTTAGTTTGTTTGCATTGAGTTAGAACATGTGCTTTTAGCTCAGAGAAGTTTTTTGTTACATACCTTCTGAAGCCTGTTTCTGTCAATTCATCAGATTCTTTCTCCATCCAGCCTTGTTCCCTTGCCAGTAAGGAGTTGTGATCTCTTGGAGGAGGAGAGGCATCCTGGTTTTAGGTGTTTTCATCATTTTTGCACTGGTTTCTTCCCATCTTTGTGGATTTATCTACCTGTGGTCTTTGTGGTTGGTGACTTTCAGATGGGGTCTCTGAGTGGACGTCCTTTTTGTTGATGATGAAGATATTTCTTTCAGTTTTTTAGTTTTCCTTCTAACAGCCAGGCCCCTCTGCTGTAGGAATGCTGGAGGCTCACTCCAGACCCTGTTTACCTGGGGCTCACCTGCAGTGGCTGCAGAACAGTAAGGGTTGCTGCCAGTTTCTTCTACTGTTATCTTTTTCCCAGAAGGATACCTGCCAGATGTCAGCCTCAGTTCTCCTTTATGAGGTAAATCTTTGGATATATAGGTGTCAGGAAGCTGCTTGAGGGAAAGTCTGTCCCTTATGGGAGCTCAAGTGCTGAGCTGTGAGCTCAGTTGTTCCGTTCAGAGATGCTGGCCAGGTACATTTAAGTCTGCTACAGCGGAACTCGTAACCACTTTTTTTCCCAGGTGCTCTGTCCTGGGAATGTGGGGCTTTATTTATAAGTTCCTGACGTGCTGCCCCCTTTTTTTTAGAGCTGCCCTGCCCAGCAAAGAGGTAGCCTAGTAGCAGTTTGCCAGCAGAGGTGTTCTGCTGCAGAGATGTTGCTGAGCTGCCATGGTCTCTGCCCAGCTGCTATATGAACTTCCTTGTGGTTTTGTGTATAGAGGTTTAGTTAGAACTGCCTTGGTAATGGTGATCTGTGTCAGTAATGGTGGACTGTCTTGGTAGTGGTGGAGTGCCTCAGTAATGGCAGATGCTCTTCTCCTCCAAAGAGAAGGACTATCCCTGGTCCAGATGTGCTTGCTGTGAAACTCTCAATCCATAGCATTTCAGTTTGCTGGTCTTTGTGGGGGTGGGACCTGCTGAGCTGATCACCTGGCTCTCTGTTTCAGCTTTTTTTTCGGTTGAATGGGTCACTCTGTCTCCCAGGCTTTCCAAGCTCCATTTGAAACAGCCACCCAGATTTGTGTGAGTTTTTGTGTGGCGATGCTGCACTGGCTGAAACAGCCATGCTGGAAACTCGTGGCACTTTTCCTTTGAGGAATCTGCTGGTCTGTGGGCAGTAAAAACTGGTTTGGAAATGCAAGGATCACTCACCCTGTGTGTTTTTGCTGGGAACTGCACTCCAGAGCTGTTCCTATTTGGCCATCTTGGATCTGTCTCTCATTGTACTTTTAAGGATGATTTTGGTAACAGAGAACCTGTGTGTTATTCCATGTGTTATGACCTGAGTCGTGTCCCCTACTACCCCCCCATTCCTATGTTGAGGCCCTAACTCCCACTAGTTCAGAATGTGACAGTATTTAGAGATAGGACCTTTAAAGAGGTGATTGAGTAAAAATGAAACTGTTAGGGTGGGCCTTAATCCATGACAACTGATGTCCTTATAAGAAGAGGATATTTGGACACATAGGAGAGACACAGGGATGTGTGCATGGTGGAAAGACCATGTGGGGACTCAGATGACTGGAACTGGGATAGCTGGGGCTGAAAGATCCACTTCCACTTTCTTCGCTCATGAGTCTAGAACCCTGTGATATTAGAAGGCTGGGCTTAGCTAGGACTGTCAGCCAGAACACCTACACTTGGCTTCTCCAGCTTGCTAGTCTCAGCAAGATGGTTGCTATCTGCAAGCCAAGGAGAGAGGCCTCAGGAGAAATGCCTTGATGTTGAATTTCTAACCTTCAGAACTGTGGGAACATACATTTCTGTTGTTTAAGATACCTAGTCTGTAGTACTTCATTATGACAGCCCTAGTTGATTATGATATCATTTTAAAAGAGGTTGAACACTAGAGAAATGAATTAGCTCATATAACCAGAAGCCCAGACATGAAGCAGCTCCAGGATTGGTTAATTTAGCCACTTAGTGCTGCCTCAGGAGCAGATTTTCCCATCTTTTTACTTTGCCATTTATACCAGTTTCTTTTGCTGCCCAAACAAATCACCCCTAAACACAGTGGTAGGTAAATCCACTTGTTATTATGCTTATGGATTTTGTTGGTCAAGACTTCTGTCAGGGTACAGCAGAGATGGTTGGTACCTGTTTCATAATTCTGGACTCTCTGTGGGAGGTGCCTTGAGAGGATATGTGCGACCTGACGACTGAAGATGACTTAAATGGTGGGGACTAGGACAGCTGGGGCTGGAAGATTCACTTCCAGCTTCTTCACTCACACATCTGAAACCCTGTGATGCTGGCACTGTCAGCCAGAATGTCTACACTAGGTTTCTCCAAAGTGGTGGTCTCAGGGTAGTCAGACATCTTACATGGCAGATGGCTTTCCTCAGACTGAGCATGCCAGCAGAAAGGACTCTGAGAGAAGAGGCAGGCACAGCACCGCCTTTTATGACTTAGACCACTTCTGTCATATTCTATTGGCAGACATAATCAAAAGCCCTAACAGATTTGAGGGGAGGGGACCTAGATTTCATCTACTGTGGGAGGACTGTCAAAGAATTTGCAGCCATTAAAAAGAAATTACCACTGGATGCTCATCTTGGGAGCTAGTTTTTTTTTTTTTTTCTCACAATTGTTAAGAGTGCTGCACTAACTTGGGTAACATGGTAAAATCCCATCTCCACAAAAAATACAAAAAATTAGCTGGGCATGGTGGCACGTACTTGTATTCCCAGCTACTTGGGAGGTTGAGGTGGGAGGATCATTTGAGCAGCTGCAGTAAGCTGTGACCATGCCGCCACACTCCAGCCTGGGTGATAAAGCAAGAGCCCGTCTAAACAAAAAAAAGAGGGCCACAGCAACTCTATACTCTATGTGTCACAATATCACATATTAACAACCAGGGGTGGAAAAGGAAAACATTTCCTGCAGTTCCACCAGCAGGCTTCTCCTCACATCCCCTGGGCGAGAAGGCTGTATGTCCTTTCCCAAACTGGCAAAATCTCCTCACATCTCCTGGGTGAGAACTAGGCTGTATGTCCTTTCCCAAACTGGGAAAAAGAGTGTAACTTGCCCGGTTCAGCTTAGCCTAATCAAGATCCACTCCCCTTGGGCTGAAGACAGGATGGTTTTCCTTAAGCATAAGATCTCATGAAATGGGCAAATACTCTTCAGAAGTTAGGGCTCTGCCACAGTGGAAGAGCCTCAAGAGAATGGATTTGGGGAGGTGACTTACAGTGTCTGCATAAACTTTCTATAAGGAGAGTCTGGACTAATTAGGAAGTGTTTAAGAAAGATGATAAAGATGGCTTTCATTATGTCCATAGGCTAGGGCCCTCAATAAGACCACAGTTTAAATTCTTTTTCATGCTTGTACTTTGTCACCCATATTTGTTCCTTTTCTTCCTTTGCCTCTTCTCAGAGATCTAATACAATTTTTAGCGCTGAGAGCAAATGCTCCTGTTCCTGGGAAATCAGGTGATGCACAAATAGTGTGTTCTTAAAGCAAATGTGACAGTTACAATAGGGATTCGACCCCCACATGGGATCATCAGAACCCAATGTGACAGCTACAATGTATCCCTGATTCCTCATAATAAGCAGAACAGCCTCTGAGAATATCTCAGCACAAGCTAGGTTATGAATGATTGATTAATAAGTGGATAAATGCTGTACATGCCGGTTCTGCTGAGAACCATAATCTCCCAGCTAACATGCTCTTATCACTGAGCTCACACAGGGAGGCCTGTTCTTTACAAAACAAACTTAGGGATATTTTCCACGACTCATGCTGGAAGTGTCCTACGGAAAAAATGGCATATTCCACAGTGGGCAGATGAAATCAAAGTTGTTAGAAAGTCTGTTTATAAGTCTTCCTGTGTGTGTGTGTCTTTCTGAGTATGTCTCTGTATCTTCATAGCCCGAATATCTTCTTCATCTTTTGTATCTCTATGTATTTCTACATGTGTCTGTTTGTATGTCTCTATATGATTGCTGTGTGTATATATGTCTGTGTGTGTCTGTGTGTATGTGTCTATGTTTGTGCCTCTCTTTGTGCCTGTGTATAACATTTATTTTTAATTTTTGTGAATTATCTAATTTTTTACTTAGTCTATAGATTCCAGTTGAGCTCTTTCATGGGTATATAGTAGGTGTGTATATACTTGTGGGGCACATGAGATGTTTGATAGAGGCATACAATGTGAAATAACTTATGTGTGTCTTTTTGAATGTATTCCATGTCTCTGTTTCCTCTCTCTGGGGATGTGTAAGGCTGTCTCTCTGTGTGTTTTGGCATGTGGGTATATTCCTTTTTGTGAAAGTATCTTTCTGTGTGCAAGTTTCTCTGTGTGCACATGTGTATGCCTGTCTGCGTGTGTGTGTGTGTGTGTGTGTGTGTGTGTGTAGAGTTTATGCTCAAGTGGAAAAGAGTAACCTGAGAGGAGGAAGCAGCTCCCCTCAACTCCCCGGGAGAGCTAGATAAATTTAAGGCAAGGTGACATCATGTGAAGAGTGGAAAATGGCTGCTGGGCACCCTGCATGTTCAACCCATTTTCCCTTTAATTCATGGCATGATTTTCTGTGATTGATTTAGATTCTCTGGGCCTTAGTTCTCTTGGAGATAATACTGCTTGCTTAACTTAGCTCACAGGGATTTTCTGCGAATGAAATAGTAATGTAATTTCGAATGCTTTCGAAAAGTTAAAAGCACTATAAAAAGGAAGGCATTAAATGGATTAACATTGGACTTGATTCAGGGAAGACCTTTATGTTCAAGATATGCATGGAAAGGGGACTTTGATTCAAATCAAAATCTTTGGTTGATAGATCATGAAGGTTGAGTCAAATGTGCTGTGGGGGAGGAAGGGAGAAAATCAGCTTCATGCTGAAGAAGGACATCCTGCTCCAAATCAGCAAAGGCAAAGAAGGTTCATTTTGGATGCAAGTTCTGATCAGTTAATGGCGGCTGCTTAGAACATGATGTGAATAAGGTTTTGGAGGCTGCTTCTTGATAGCCCACACTGCTGTCTCTATCCACCAAAATAGAAACAAAAAATACATGAAAACTATTTAAATAGCCTTTCTCTTGCTATTGACTTTTGCAAAGAATCAATAATCCGGTGACTGATATCTGATGCCAACACACACACACTCATGCATGCTCACCTACACAAAATGACACCAGTTATTTATTGGGTGATAATAATGGCACTTGGGGTACCTGCCATAGAGGTCAGGGACTTAGTCTATTTGGGCTATGTGCTTACCGTCCCTCCCAGAGCAGGGAGGGGTAATAGACAGACAGTATCAGACTTGGCGTCTGAAGTTGAGGGCTGATGTCTTAGAAATTGCCAAAAGTAAAAATCTCTCATACCACCTTCGTGATCCTTCCTAGGGGATTGGACAACAATCTAATTAATTATTGGATTTGCGTATAGATTTGTATAAAATGGTGTAAAAACAGGGTCTTATTTGAATTGGGAAAAAGAGATGATTTAGATTGTCACCATGGATGTAGAGAAACTTGCATGCTCTGCCATTTTAACGTAACCTCTCTTAGCCTGGTTTTGTCACAAGTTTTAAAAGAAGTCTCTAATTTTTTACTTATTCCCTGGAGTCCAACTAAACTGTTAAGAAAATTAGAGACCAATGGCATCACATAAACCCCATAACACTTTTTTTATTGCCTGTTCAATATTTCTTTTCTTTTTTTTTTTTTTTTTGAGACAGAGTCTCTCTCTGTTGCCCAAGCTGGAGTGCAGTGGCAAGATCTCAGCTCATTGCAACCTCCACCTCTAGGGTTCAAGTGATTCTCCTGGCTCAACCTCCTGAGTAGCTGGGATTACAGGTGTGCATCACAATGCTTGGCTAATTTTTGTATCTTTTAGTAGAGACGGGGTTTCACCATTTGACCAGGCTGTTCTCAAACTCCTGACCTCCACCTGAGCCTCCCAAAGTGCTGAAATTACTCAATATTTTCTTACCTTCCAGCCCTTACTTAAAGATTCAGAGGCCTTCCCACAATAGCTTCATGACTCAGCACATGTGCAGCAACTTAATTTTCTTTTCTAATGCTCCTTCACCTAGCCCTTTTGACTTGAGTGCACAAGTTCCTTTTCCCTTTATCAGAATAAATAATTGGTGTCATTCTGTGCAGAGGAGCATGCATGAGTGTGTGTGTTGGCATCAGATATCAGTCACCGGATTATTGATTCTTTGCAAAAGTCAATAGCAAGAGAAATGCTATTTAAGTAGGTTTCATGTATTTTATTTTTTCAATTTGGGGGATTAGAAGTAGCAATGTGGGCTGGATGACAGTATGAGTAGGAAGTTGAACATTGCTTTTTATTAGAGTGATTGGTTTTATGAAATGCTTCGTGTCAGGCATTGCTCTAGGCACTGAGGATAGGATGGGAAGAAGGAAGGCACAATCCCCTTCTTCACTCATTTTACTGAAGATAGAGTTGAACACACAACTGCAAATGGGTGTGACACTGGTTTCTGAGCACACATAGCAATGGCATCGAACATTGCTGGGGCTGGGGGCAGAGGGGATGGTCAGGGAAGATTTCTAGAAATGAGCCATGCTTAAGGCTAAGACCTAAGGAATGAAGAAGGTGTAGCCAAAGAGAGGAGGGGCAGGGTAGAGAGGCCAAAATAGCACACGTAAAGCTTTGGAATAAGGAGACAGTGGCACATGTAAGATGTATGTGGGAGGTGTTCATTAGGGAGATGTTCACAGTGGCTGGAGTGTGAGGGGTCAGCAGAGAAGATTGGGCTGTAGAGACAGCCAGTTTGTAATGACTTTGAAGGATTCATTAAGGACTTTAGTACCATGTTTATGCAACTTAAAAGAACTTATAAATTACCCATAGGTCTTGTTAAAATGCAGATTTGGATGTAGGTCTGGGTGGGGGCTAAGATCCTGCACGTGTAATGAGCTCCCAGGTGAGGAGGCTGCTGGAGGTCAGCGGCCACACTTTGAGCAGTAAGGCTGTTGACTCTACCCTGAGGGCAATGGCAGAACCATGGAAACACTTTAGGTAGGAGAATGCCATGACCTAATTGTGTGGTAGGAAGATACCATTACCCACAGTGTGATAAATGGATTTTAGGTGAGTAGATCTAGAAAATGAAAATCAGTGAGGAGGTGGTGTTATCAGTCAGTCATAAAAAACTTGCCAATGAAGGTGGTGGCAGTGGGCATGTGGCCTCATTCCTTAGCCCTGTCCTGTTCAACTTCCTGCAATATTAATTCTGTCCATATCTGCCTCCTTCACTAGGTAGTGGGCTCCTTGGTGGTGGTGCTTAGGCAGTGTAGAGGGAGGTCGTGTAGCATCATGCTTAACAACATAAGCCTTGGAGTCATTTGAGCCTGAATTCAAATTCCACCTCCACTATGTCCTCATTGCTGTATCTCTCAGGGCTTCCACTGTCAAATCTGCTATAGATGAGAATGACGCCTGCCACAATGTGGAGAGGATTAAATGAAATGATGTAGATAAAGTGCTTAGTCCTATGCCTGACATTCATTGATTAAAAACATATATAGAGCTGGGTGCAGTGCCTCATGCCTATAATCCCAGCATGTTGGGAGGCTGAGGCCAGAGGATCACCTGAGGTCAGGAATTCGAGACCAGCCTGACCAACATATTGAAACCCCTTCTCTACTAAAAATGCAAAAATTAGCCGGGCATTGTGGCAGGTGCCTGTAACCTCAGCTACTTGGGAGGCTTTAGGCAGGAGAATCACTTGAACCCGGGAACTGGAGGTTGCAGTGAGCCAAGATTCACGCCACTGAACTCCAGCCTGGGTGACAGAGTGAGATTCCATCTCAAAAGAAGAAAACCAAAACAAAACATATGTGCGGAACACTTGCCCCAGTGTGTTGGTCTTTGGGGATTTGGCAATGAACAAAGTAGATTTGGTCCCAGCTCCCTTGGCACACTTGATAAACAGTAGTGGTAGTAGTTGCTTATTATTCTTGATTATATCTCTCTGCTGTTGGCCCATTCATTTTGCACATGGAGACAACATGAAGCTCCAGCGGCTCTTGGTCTGGACAGTAACACCCCAACACAATCCTGAACATGTTACGGAGATGGACACTGTATTCTATACATTCGATTTAATTGATTTCTCAAGCACTTTCAGCTTAATTACCCATAAAACTAACATCATTTTCCAGCTCAGTGATCTATATGTGGTCAAACCTGAAACATTGCATTTAATGTTTTTCTTTTTTTTTTTTTTGGGACGGAGTTTCGCTCTTGTTACCCAGGCTGGAGTGCAATGGCGCGATCTCGGCTCACCGCAACCTCCGCCTCCTGGGTTCAGGCAATTCTCCTGCCTCAGCCTCCTGAGTAGTTGGGATTACAGGCACGCGCCACCATGCCCAGCTAATTTTTTGTATTTTTAGTAGAGACGGGGTTTCACCATGCTGACCAGGATGGTCTCGATCTCTTGACCTCGTGATCCACCCGCCTCGGCCTCCCAAAGTGCTGGGATTACAGGCATGAACCACCGCGCCCGGCCCATTTAATGTTTTTCAAGGGATTGGGAGGGTGGGTGAGTATCCCATCATTATCTAGTGCCTAGAGATGACCAAAAATTTCCACATAAACTGACTTCTTTGGTTTTGAGGCTGTAAATTTTCAAAGGAGAAATTGAACTGCTGAACACTTGAGGGGTGATATGGTTTGGATATCACCCCTTCAAATCTCATGTTGAATTGTAATCCCCAGTGTTGGACAAGGGGCCTGGTGGGAAGTGATTGGATCATGGAGGTGGATTGCCCCATTGCTGTTTTCCTGACAGTGAGTTTTCATGAGAGCTGGTTGTTTAAAAATGTGTAGCACTTCCCCTTTCATTCTCTGCTTCCTGCTCCAGCCATGTAAGCTGTGCTTTCTTCCCCTTCTGCCATGACTGAAAGTTTCCTGAGGCCTCCCCAGACATACCCCAGACATACTTCCTGTATAGCCTGCAGAACCGTGAGCCAATTATATAAAGCCAACCTGTTTTCTTTATAAATTACCAAGTTGCAGGTATTTCTTTGCAGCAGTGCAAGAATGGACTAATACGAGAGGAAAAACAGAAGATAAGAGGAGTGTGAAGATAGGAGTAGAAAGAAAAAATGATTGGTGGTTTTTGGCAAGGAGGATGGGACTTGGGTTATGGAAGCTTTGGTGGGCTGTATAACCTGCTGTAGAATGTCCAGCTGCAACAAATCAGATAGGGTCCTTGGTTTGTAAAATCACTGGCTACTTAAGCCAATGGAAATTTATTGGAAGGTTAGGGGAGCTGGATCCCACAGGGGAAACTATGAGAGGCTCTTTGAGTATGAGGCACATTGGAGGACCATGTTTGAGAAGGGGCAAGAACCTAACAGAACTTGGGAGGACTGAGCAGCAGGGATCCCTGCAATGGCCTCATGGCAGTAAGAGTCTAGCTTGTCTACGGGTTGGTCTCCCACCAACTCTTCCTTCTCTCCCTGCATTTGTTCTAGACTCAAAGTCCCAAAAGACAACTAGCTGAGCCTAGGCTGCACGTGTGTACCCTGGATATCACCCCTGGTTGTTTTGTGAGTGTGGAGAGGAAGGCTCTGGTGACTTCAGCTTTCCTACTTGGGGGTAGGTACCTGGAATTATCCTCCCATGATTATATGCACTGATACGGTGGTAAATTCCTAAAAGGAAAGACAGAGTGTTATTAGGATGGGGGAAATGGATGTAGGCATCTGTAACATGTAAAATGATGAGGTTGATGACTTATTAGCTGAGAATCAACTTGTCTTATGGTTCCTTTGAGGTTTGTTTAAATGTTTCTTGCCTTTCTGGGTTTCTCCAGGCAGCTGCCCATCTTCGATGTTCTCATTGCACTTTGTATTCCTCTTGGCTTTTAATTCTCAGGGACAAGGACTGATCTGATTCAACTCTGTATTCTTAGGGCCTACCACAGTGCTTAACACATAGAAGACATTTGCTGGCTTACAGTTGAATAGAAAAAGTATGTGTGGATAGGCCGGGAGTGGTGGCTAAAGCCTGTAATCTCAGCACTTTGGGAGGCTGAGGCGGGCGGATCACGAGGTCAAGAGATCGAGACCATCCTGGACAACATGGTGAAGCCCCATCTCTACTAAAGATACAAAAAAAATTAGCTGGGCGTGGTGGCGTGTGCCTGTAGTCCCAGCTACCCAGGATGCTGAGGCAGGAGAATTGCTTGAACCCAGAAGGCGGAGGTTGCAGTGAGCGGAGATCGCAATGAGCATAGATCACGCCACTGCACTCCAGCCTGGCGACAGAGCAAGACTCAGTCTCAAAAAAAAAAAAAAAGAAAAAGAAAAAGTAAGTGTGGATATCTTGCCAAAAACATAATTGTAAGCAGCTGGGAATTTCAGTGGGCAACTTTTCTGGGTAGAAAACATTAAAAAATGTATTCTGTAGCATGTGCATGTGTAAAACCCACTCCACAAACGCATATAGCCTTGAACAGTGTAGAGTCATAGAGAGTAAAACATCCTGTGAATGCCAGTTTTTATTTACTTGATTTCTGAAGAATATTTTCTTTCACAAAAGCCTCCTTCACTTAAGAAGTTTTCTTGCCTTGTTAGGTCTCAGCCAAATATTTTCTCTTTAATCTGGAGACATAGGATCCTGTTCCCCAAAATACTTTGATTTCTTCAAACCCTTGGGGCCCTCTGCAATCCAGCTCCCTGTTTCTAACATGAAACCTGAGCCCTTTAGGGTAGGTAGGGGTCAAGGGCCCTTGAAGAGTTGCTGAAAATCACTGACATGAGGCAGATTAATTAGAGAAAAGGCATCCAAATTTATTTAATGTGTAAGCAAGACAGCGTTCAGAATGAAGACCCAAAGATGCAGGGGAAACTCTTATTTTTTATGCTTAGGTTCAGCAAAGGTTCAACACAGCATGTGGAAATAGGATTGGACAAAAAGGGTATGACTGAGCGGTGAAACTCATCAAGACCTGTCTTGATGTTTCTTGGTCCGTCTCAGCAGCATTCCTTCCTTCTGGATGTGGGGCAGGACCATCTCTGGAGTGGGGGTCTTATGATTCACAGACAAAATAGGTCAGATCATTTTGTTATGGCCAGGTTTCACACAGGGAAGTGGGGGAAAGTTAGAACAATATTTTTAGGTTTTATGGCTGGCTTTAAGGAAAAGGGGTTCTGGTTCCTATGACCTACCTTGGGATCACAAAAGAATCTACTATGTCTATCATTTCCTTGAGTGTCTGAACGAAATGTCATTGGCTCTGTGGCAAGTTTGCATTGAACTTAGTGCAAAGACTCTGGATCCTGGCTTTTAATCAGGGCTTTGCCACTTACTGGCTGGGGACCTGGGAGCAATCATTTAATCTTTCTAAGCCTCAGTTTCCTCATTTGTAAAGTGCAAATGACTTTAGCACCTATCTCTTACTTAGGGCTCTTGTGTGATGCTATCCATAAAGTTCCTAGGACAGTGCTCAGCATATGATAGTACTTAATAAATGGTAGCTATTAATGGCTAATTTAGAGAGACTTGAGATTGAGGACTGGCCAAAAGGGTCAAAATGCCAAGGCCTGCTGATGTTCGGGATATACCAGGTGTCCACCTTCAAGGATAATTTGGAGGAAGGAGGTCATGATAAAAGATGAAGTGAGTGACCTCCAAGTTGGATGACCTCCATCAAACAAGATGGGCACATTCCCAAATCCTACTGGTCACAGGTGCCCGAGCAGAACAATCTGTTTCAGAGTACAATTAAATAGGAAATTTAAATAAATAGGAAATTGCTCAGTGATTTCAAGAGGTAGACCCACCCCAGTGCCCCATCTGCTCAGTTTAGGCACAGCAATTAGACAGTGCTGGGGAAAATGTTTATCTCCAGTTTACAGAAGGTTCTTTTGGAATCTCTTTGAGAAACTCAGAATGGGGGTGTTCTCAGACACAGATGATCTCAACCCTTTTGCTGAGGTTGGAATCCTGGGAAAGTCATCAATTTTGAACAACTCATATTTATATTTTTGTTCCAGTTATCCAGCAGATAATAGTTTTTTAGTTCTGCTAAGTGCTAATTTGAGGGGCATCTCTTTTTAAAGTTATTTACTGGGAGAAAATATGAAAGGTGCAGCCTAAGAAATAATCTGTTGGTGTTGCTGACTCACCTTTTCAGGTAAGGTATCAATTTTATTATTATTTAGCATTTTTGCTAAATTAAGAATGAGAATGAATCACCAAAAAAAAAAAAAAGATTCTAAGAGATGTGCATACATTTGTTTTCCCATAACTGAGGATCATTTGAGTTTATGTAAGATACTATTTCAGAGTTAGCACATCACCTCTAAAGCTGCTGCATTTAAAGCTGGGTTGGTTGTTAAAAGCACCATTTAAATGTCTTCATGGAGGAATTAGGGATGGAATATGTACACACTGGTCACCCAGGGAGAAGTTGAAATAGTCATTTACCTCTTTAATGGAGACAGAGAATGTAATTAACAACCATTTGCATGTAACAGTTAAATATTTCATGGTAGTGACAGTGATTCATCCCTACTTCCTACAGCATCTAGGGCAAAATTAAACCCAGGTCTTAAGATGTTTAGAAACTATAGATTGTAAAAATTCAAAATTTACCCTGTCTCTGTCCTACTAATTCACCTTCCATGTATTCCTCCTTCTTCTACAAGTAGCAGCTTCTGTATTGCTCGGCACCACAGGCTTCCTAATTTGCAGAGAGAACTTGGTTAGTGCAGGGAAGGGAAATAGGTTTCAAGTCTTGGATTTCAACCTGAGATTGATTAGTAGTGGCTACCTGGAACAGTGTGGAAAGGGCTTCTAAATAAAGTTGCCTCTAGGCGCAGTGGGAAGGAGGGCAGTGATTGATTAGTAATGCCTGCCATAGGTTTGAGAGAAGAGTACTGGCCTGAATATCATTTATTTTGCCATCCTCAACCAGTGCAAAGAACCCAAGATTAGGAATTGGATCTGGCCTCAGTTTAGCTATAGCACACTATATGATTTTGGACCAACATCAACATTCCAGTTTTCTCAAATGTTAATTTAGAGGAAATTTAGTCTCTCACGCAAAATTTAAAAGGTCATTAAAAAGATTGAAAAAGATTTGAAAGCACGGAAATCTGTATAATATATTGTTACATTGCCATTTTCCAAATGGAAGGCTAACTGGACAGCTTACAGGTTTATGTAAGACTCAGAGCTCCATTGTAAATGTATTTATTTTACAAATGTGAGAGGTATAGGGAAAAGGGAGTGTGGAGTCCTTCAGCAGAAATGAGAGATTGAAGAAGGTCAGAGATGAACTTAAATATTATCTAGGAGAGTGGTTTTCCTGTTTTTCTTCCATTCTTTTTTTCTTAAAATCTGAGAAGCTCCCTTTTCCCCCTCAGACAAAATCCTTTATGCACACCCAATACAATAAGCCAGTAAGTGGTGCTATTCTGTTTGAAGGTGCTTTTTTCTTACTAGGCTTCCCAGATCCTTAGTATAGAGTAAGTGCCATTAAATGTATTTTAATTCAATTACATGTCCCAGGCATCTTCACAAAGAGGTGTTAAAACTTTTCCAGCATGTTAAATTCTGCTACTCACCAATGACATCTTGGACCTTGACCTCCAATGTGTGGGTGACCAAATTCCCCTTGTAAAGACTGGGAAGAGAGGTACTTGCTTGAGATCCAAATGATGAAATGCCTGGTATGGGAGAAAAAAAAGATTTCTGTGTGAGAGAAAAGCCAGGCCTAATTGTATTACAAACATAAGGACATAAATAAGGTCTTCTATTTCTAAAATCCTAGAGTGGAATGAGAAGTCCTTACGGTGATTTTGCCTCATCACTGTCCAGTCATCCAGTGAATATTTGCCCAGTATCTACTGTGCATCAGGCATTGCATTTAGCACAGGGGATACAGTGTTTGGCAAAACCAGGTCCGTGTTTTCATGGAACATATATTTTGTTGGGAGAGACAGATGAACAAAGGTAAAAAGATTTTAGACGGTGATATACGGAATGAAAATAGTTTTCATACGAAGGAACTGAAGGTGGAGCTTCTAAATAGTAGTTGCTCCATACTTGTTAAATGAATCAATAAAGGCTTATTATGAGCTACCAGAAGCCCTAGGCCACACATGGACAATAAATATTTTCAAGAATGTAAAGAGTAGAACCCTATCAATTGTCATCTTAGAGTTCCCATGGGGCGCAAGAGAAACTTTATTTGCCTGATTGAGTGGGAGTCTGGCTCAGAGCATTACGGCTAGAGCTTTTTCTGTCTTTATGTTTTGGAGCTACCTGGCCACATTTCTGCGCCTATAGCAATGTCATAAAAGCTACTCCCTGCTCACGGTAATGAAGCACAGAGGAGTTGTATTAGGAATTTATGTCAGCTGGAGAAGGGACGCTGGAGTAGCCAACTTATAACAAAATAACTTTAATAAATTTTGTTGACTGAGGAAAGGCAAAGCATTTTATGGATCTGGAAAACAAACTAGAAAGAGTAGGGCTCAGAGCTGGGAGAAAGTGGTTACAGAAGAGAGCTCAAAGTTGAGAATAGAAAGAGGAAGACTGAGAGGCAATCAGATAGAGGCATGAGGAGTCAAACAGGATTCATTTGTACCATGGATCCCCTCTGTCTTATAAGAATGAACGTGGGAACACAATACTTTGCACAAAACCTACTTCAAAAGCCATCATTCACAAAAAGAACCATTAATCTGTGATAGTTAATTTACTTTAATTTAATTTAATCTTATTTTGGAGACAGAGTCTCATTCTGTCACCCAGGCTGGAGTGTGGTGGCATGATCTTGGCTCAGTGCACCCTCTGCCTCCTTGGTTTAAGCTATTCTCCTGCCTCAGCTTCCTGAGTAGCTGGGATTACAGGCGCATGCCACCATGTGTGGCTACTTTTTGTACATTTTGTAGAGATGGGTGTTGTCATGTTGGCCAGGCTGGTCTCGAACTCCTGACCTCAAGTGATCCACCTATCTCAGCCTCCCAAATAGGCGTGAGCCACCGTGCCTGGCCTGTGATGGTTAATTTTAATGTGTCAACTTGACTGGGCTACAGGGTGTCCTGTTTAAACATTACTTCTGAATGTGTCTGCAAGGATATGTCTATTTCCAGATGAGACTGGCATTTGAATTGGTGAACTCCATGAAATACACTGCCTTTCCCAATGTGGATGGGCACCCTCTAATCAGCTGAGGGCGTGAATAGAACAAAAAGCAGAGGAAGGAGGGATTTGGCCCCTTCCTGCCTGCTGCGTGAGGTGGGATCTCAGTCTTATTCTGCCCTTGGACTGAGTTTTACACCACTGGTGCCCCTGGTTCTCAGGCCTTCAGACTCAGACTGGAACTGTACCACTAGCTTGCCTGGGTCTCTAGCTTGAAGACAGCAGATCCTGGGACTTCTCAGCCTCCATAATCACATGAGCCAATTCCTTATCAGAAATTTCTCTCTTCTCTCTTTTTTCTATTGGTTCTCTTTATTTGAACCCTCAGCAAAAAAGAAATGCCTTAAATTAGAGACATTTCCCATTTGCATGCTTTGAAAAATAAGTTTACAGTGTCAATAGCAACAGTGTTAGAATTGTGAAGTACCTTCTCTTTCTCTAATGTCTGTCATCTTCTTCCTGGCCTAGGTGTGTCGCTTTAGGTTCAGAGGCTTACGTTGAAAGAGAAAGACTGGAGATAAATACTCTTTTTCTCTTCGCGTCAATCTGGTGAGATGCGAAGCCTCTTCAACTTTGACTTGCCCTGGCTATTGTACAGGCAGAGGGACTTCCAGGGAGATCTTGTGACTTGTGTTTAACATTTATTCTCCCTGGCTGTGAAGTTGGGCAAACCAGATGGTCATTATGAGGAGTCTGGCTTCTGTATTTGCCTGTTACCTTAAAATATGGTGGTTACATCTCATTAAGCCTCAACTCTTACAGCATGGAATTCCAGGAAGTTCTGAAGTCCTGGGAGCCTTCAACATCTGAAAGCATTTGGATTTACCATTCTATTTCTCATCCCCTTGTTTGGAGGCCTCCTGTACCTTGCTATGATTGTGTGTGTGTGTGTGTGTGTGTGTGTGTGTGTGTGTGTGTGTGTGTGTGTAGGCGTGTGTGTGTGTGTACATGCATGCTTTGCTGGTATGATGGTTCCCAGCATTGCTTCCTGCCTTACATCCAAGCTCTCCCATGTAAGCTGACCCTGTTAGGGTCAAAGTCTCTGCTTGGCAGCATCCTGTTCACCCTTCATGACCCACCCTCGGCTAGGTTTGATGCTACTCCCACCCTGCTTCCTCTATTCTATCACTTATCTGATATGTTTGTTTAACCTTCTGTTTTCTCTCTCTATTTTAAGGGATGTGGAAGCAGAGAATGTATCTGCTTTGTTCAACATCACATCTGTGGAGCCTAGCCCAGTGCTTGGCATGGAGTCAGGGTGCAATCATATTTTGCCAAATGAATGAATAAATGGTCAGCCTGTTCCATGACTGGCCACTCTCTGTCTTACTTCTGCATCTGTAAAATTGAGCACTTTCTTTACTTATAAGAACTCCATGAAGGTGAAATAAACTGATGAGCATTTTGTATTTTTATTTTTTGAGATGGATCTCACTCTGTCACCCAGGCTGAAGTGCAGTGGTGTGGTATTGGCTCACAGCAACCTCTACCTCCCAGGTTCAAGTGATTCTCCTCCTTCAGCCTCCTAAGTAGCTGGGATTGCAGGCATGTGCCACCACACCTGGCTAATTTTTTTTTTTTTTTTTAGTAGAGACAGGGTTTTACCATGTTGTCGACACTGGTCTCAAACTCCTGACCTCAGGTGATCTACCTGCCTCGGCCTCGCAAAGGGCTGGGACAACTGATGAGCATTTTTTTTTTAAAGAGTGCAAAAAGAACTGTATAAAACCTTGAGGTGGTAATTGTCACGTGTGCTGTTGACTGGAAAGATGACATCTGACACATCCCTTTGGTTTGTTGTTCTTTCCTGCTCTTCAGACACTAATACGTGTCAGCATTTAATCAATGCTGTCTTCCTGGAGGGAAGATTGACAGAGACAAGCCTTCCTCTCTGCTCCTGTCAGGGTAATGGGCACCTGTTGAGATGCTCATCTTAATTTACCTAATAGAGGGCATTTACCTCTTGCAAACTTATTTTTTTGATTTATTCAGCAGATTTGCCACGATTAAAGTTTCCTCTTTGTTATTAAGATAAAACCAACCTTTTCTTTCTTGAGGTGAATGACTGATGAAATATATATATATATATTTTCTTTTTTTTTTTTTTAACCACCCAGTGAGGTTAATTGGATGGTTTCTATCCAGGGACCAGCATGTTCTGATTTAACATCGAAATCTCTTTGTAAAAGGCTCAGTGCTAGGGAGATTAAATCTAGGACTAACCAATGGGCACAGGGGATGAAGAGAGATTTTTAAAATTGATTCATTATAAAGTAGATCTATTTAATGGGTGAGCCCAGAGATGGCATGGGGTATCTGTAAAGGAAGGAGGGAGTGTCTCAGACTGGAGATGTTTATTCAGAGGTTGGATGGCCACTGAGCAGGAATAGAGCTAATTTATTTATTTGACAGATGTTTAATGAGCTCCTAGACTGTGCTTACGCCGAGCTCCGTACTGGGAAGAGGCTGTCCCCCAATGCCTGAAGATGTGTGTCTGGTCTTGTTTAACAATAATAACACACAACTACACAAGAGTAGCAGTTAATGCTTATCGATTGCTTACTATGTGCCAGCACAGGGTCAACATTTTATGTGTACTGTGTTGCTCCTCAGAATGCTTCAGATAGGTGCTCATTGCCCTTTTACCTCTCACTTGCTGTGTGATTTTGGGCTGGTCCCTTTCCCTCTCTGAGCATCAGTTTCCTCATTTGTAAGGGTTTAACTCAGCCTGGGGACAAAATGAGCTTCCAGGAGTAAAAGAAATTGTGCTGAGGGGGTGCTGTGCTCCCTGGCTCTGAATTTTTTAAAATTTCTATTATGTATAAAAACCAAATAGGGACCTTAGGCCTCCTAAAGGTGAAGCTTCAGTTTTCAAGGAAATAGGACCATTGAGCAACACCAAACAAGAGACAGTGAAAGAGGAAAGGAAATGTTCTGTCTGATGAATTGGACCCATTATTCTGGTCTGGGCCTGTTTATACACTTAGTGGCTTGAAGTAATTTTACCTCTTGTTCTCATACTGTGTTCATCTCAAGAGAGTTTGGGCCAACAAGTTAAGGAATTCCCTAGATATGTAGGCACAGACAATGATCTCAGAGTACACTTGGTTTCTGGAAGAGTTCCAAGGGCTTGGCTTCTGGAACCCCCAGGTAGACTCCGAGGCCAGGCAGGGACTTAGCCAGAACGGGGGGCATGATCTTTTAGTACCACAGGCAGTGGCATAGCAAGCGTGGGTGGTGGGAGTGTAAAAGAGTATTTTATCACTAACATTATTTGGAGTTGCTGGTGCATGATGATAATACAATCAGACTGACTCTTATTGTTTTTAAATTCTCCGAAGGCCATGCCCATGCACCTCTTTATTGCCTGCACATAGGGCTGACTGGTTCTACTGCCTGCCCTTCTATGCCTCTCAACACAAGCCCAGGATGTGCATCTTAGGCTTGAGGGGCAGGGCTGAGAAGGAGTTTCTGAGCAAGCACCTCTTGGAGAGAGTCCTAGATGTGCCCATATTTTCTTAACTGGGGTCAGAACAGGGCATTCATTTTTAAAAATATTCAACAAACACTTGTTAAGCACTTACTTGATAATAGTACCTGTGGTTGTCATTGAATTTAATCTTCAAAATTCATCCTTTAAGACAAACCATATCCCTGCTCTACAGATGAAGAACTCAGACTCAGAGAGGTGAAATCATTTGTCAGTTGAGCGTGGGTTAGTACCGCTCCCAAGCCGAGGTACCTCTGGTTGGCAACACCACCCCTCCTCTAAGTGCGATCACCAGCTCTGTTTGCCTGGTTGCCTCTGGTTTGGGCTTGATGCTTTTCTCGGACTGTAAGAAGAGCTTAACATGGTAGTCAGAAAGGTAGGTCTGTCTGAGTTGGTAGAGATATCTTGCTACTGAGGTTATCAGTGGAAGGAAAAGGGCAAAGCCCAAATGTTGTAGCTCTGAAAATGGGAACTAAGGTCTTGGATCTGGCTTTTCAGTGCATGAGTTGAGAACTTCTTGAAGAGGAGAGGAAAGCAGATGAATAATCCCATGATCTTTTCAAGTAGCAGCACTACTAAAAATTCCCCAGGAAATTAGGCTAGCTGAGTCAGGTGTATGGAAAATGTTCTCTTTTGCTTTCTGCATTTTCCCCAGCAGCCTCTCCTAGTGTCCATCAGGGTCCCCATGTCTGCTCCCTCTTCTCAATTTTATCTACTCTCTGGAAGCTCATCTTGTCCCCAGGCTCAGGGCACATAGGCACCCACATGTTGTGAGACATCAGTCCCTGTGGAATCAGAAAGGCAAGGAGGTGCGAGGTTAAAATCTGAGCTTTTGTATGTGTGTGCGTGTGTGCGCATGAGTGAATGTGTGTGTGTAACACACACACACACACATACACACAGAGGCAGGTGTTAATCTGCTTTGAGTAAACCTTTTTCAAACACAACCTAATTCCTGAGGAACCATTTGGAAAGTTCCCAAGGTAGAAAAAGATCAACCACAAACAATCTTGAAGCGGAGGTAGAAAGTTTGATTGTTTTTCCTTGGCGTTTATTTCTTCCAGGCCCGAGAAAGGGGTGGGATAGACAGTAGCTCGCAGGAAGAGCTCTGGGCTGGCATTTGCTAAGTGGTCTCAGGAGGGGGCTGAGGCTTTCAGCCAAGCAGCTGGCTGTCCCCGAAAGCCAAACATTTGGTTTTGAGTTCAGTTCCCATTTGGAATTCATTTCTAAGACCTCAAAGTGCGAGACATCACTGTTGTTATTTATTTATTTTCTTTATTCTCAGGCTTGTTTGTTTTCTGGCAAGGAGCCAAGGTAATTTCTGTGAAGGCTAGTGTCCTTTGGTATTTGTAAGATGAGGGAAATGCCACAGATGGGTGTGAATAGGATGTACAAAAATTGGACAAGAGGGAATTAAGCCAACTCTGCCTGAATTACCTTGTTTTTCTTCCTCCTTAGAAAATCAGAAAGTCAGAAGCAATGTGGTCCATCACTGTCACCCCTCCCTCCTTCCCCCTCCCCCCTTCCCCCAACCCCCTTCCCCTTTCCCTTCTCCTTCCTCCCTCCCTCCCTCCCTCCCTCATCCATCTATTTTTCCTTCCTTCCATCCATCTATCCTCTTTTTCATCCATATATGAAAGCTTAATTCAGCAGTTATTATGAACTAAGGGATACAAAGATGAATTAAACACAGTCCTTGGCTTCTAGAAATCTGAGTGGGGAAGACACACAAACACTGTAATGCAGTGTAGCAAGGTAATTATTAATATTACAACAGAAGTTTGTGAAGGGGATCCAGGGAGCCCAGTATAGAAGGCTGCTGTCTCTGTGTGGCACAGATGTTAGGGATTAATCAAAGCTTCTGAGAGTAGTTTTTGAAAGGGGAGAGTTCCCTGATCCCCGTCACAGGACCTGCAACAGCAGTGTGGCTCCCCTGTTTAGTCACCACTCCACTGCTCAAACCCCTTATAGGAGGAGGAGCACACAGACAGACAAGTACAGGAGACCAAGTGGGCGTGAACTACCATGTGCTCTTTCAGCCTTGCCATTTGTGGATGGCTTGAGTGTTAACCAGCCCAGGGGACGCTCTGCCTTTCTGCTAGGGCAGGGGGCCAGTGTGACAGCTTTCCTGTACCCTGAACTGTTGTCCAGTGTCCCAGAAAAATTGGTCACACACAGACTTGAAGGATGAATATAGGAGTTTTTGGAGTGGTAGAGGTGGCTCTCAGCAGGATAGGTGGGGAGCTAGAAGAGGGGATGGAGTGGGAATATAATCTTCCCCTGGAGCCTAGCTGTCCAGTGCCTGAGCCCCTTTCTGACCACCCCCAGCCAAACTCCTCTCTGTGTACAGACATTCCTCCCCTTCTCTCCTTCCCTGCTGTGTCGTTCCACTGTCTATCTGCTTGTCTCCTTGTCTCCTTGCCTGCTCGTCTGCCTCTGGAGCCTGGGGTTCAGGGTTTATATAGGTACCAGATAGGGGGCAAAGTGGGCCAAAAGGTAACTTTTTGGGTATGAAAGCAGGAATGCCCGTCTTCATTTAGGGCTGTGGGTCTTCAGGTTTGAGGGTGGGGCCTTTGCTGGGAAACCATTCTCTTCTACCCAGTGTTTCCCTGTCACCTGTCTGTATCATTTTTAGATGAATTGTAAAGGCTAAGATGGCAAGGCGGGTTGGTATAAGAGCCAAGGCCAGATGATGTGTGATTGGTATAGAAATAGAAAGGGATGAATGTCAGATGTATTATGGGGAAGAAATTGACTAAGTGGTCTTAAAAGACAGGAAGGAGCAAGGGACAGGAAGGAGCCTTCTGTAATAATACAGTCACCCTGTCAGTCCCAATTTTGTGGGGGTTGGCAGTAGGAGGTGCTGACAAGGACAAAAGGTTCTGTTTTCTGTTTTTTTATTTTCTTACCAAGAGTAATAAAAATGAACATTTCTCCAGTTACTTCAGAATAAGCCCAGTGCCGTGTGTTTTGAATGTATTATCTCAGTGTATCCAAAACGTGGCATATATGTTATGAGAGCTTATCTTAGGTGATACTCAGTTGAGGCATTGAATAAAACTGAATCGCATAGAGATTTTCCTTTTTAATTCTCTTTAGAGCTTCCTGATTACTTCAAGGACAAAGCTGCGGGTTTGAAGCCTTTGTGTTTTTAACTTCATTTTATACATGTGAATCTCCATTTTAACAAAGGGAGGGCAGCCTCAGGCACAGAGACTTCAGCAGGAACCGGCATTTAGCTAGAATTTAACAACACTTTGATTGTTATTTACTGAGATAAAATTTTCAGTACAATTTTTATTAGTATTATTCTTATGGTTACTACTGACATGGTAGTACTTGTTTTCCATCTATGGCAGCAGTATAAATCTTCTGGTTAAAGCACATACATTTAACTGAAAACATGAATTGATTTAAATAAAAAATATTACCTAACTAATATTTTAGGTTTTATGCAGACTTGGCAAAGATGGGGAAGGAGTATGCCAGTGACTGAAGTTTGCATTATCTCATTCCTTACAACAGCTCTGTCAAAAAATTGCCATTTTAATCTCTGTTCTGCATATTAAGAAATTGAGATGTATAGAGGTTAAGTAATTTGTGGTCATCTGGCTAGCAAGTGCCAGAGCTGGAATTTGAACCCAGGCTTTTGTGAGTCTGAATTCCATGTTTTTAACCCCAAGAGTGTAAACCTTTATCAACAATGAAATAGCTGACAGGTGAAGGTAGGCTTCCAGGATATGAGAGTCTGAACCATTCAGTCTAGTGGTGTCAAACGTTTTACTACAGCTCCCTTTTTCTTATTTATTTTTCAATTTCTAAAAGTAGTACCCAAATTTAATGGTATAATTAATTTATTCACTTAGTTATAAATTAATTAAAGACTTGCAGAGCCTATTGGAGCTTTGAATCAGCTTGAAAGAACTAGTATGGCCTTGGGGTTTAAAAAAAGTAATTGCAAATAGATTGAACCTCTGTTAGCATCTTCACGGACTCATAGTATCTGTGGTTTCTGGGTTAAGAATGAACGATCTAGGCTGCCTCCTTGTTTACTAAGATACAGAGAAAGAGAGTGGTTTGGTCACATGTAAGTAACTGGCAGGGTCAGCAGTAGAGTCCAGATAAAGGGCAGAGGTGCTGTTTCCCTCTGCCATGCTATTCTAAGGGGCCCATTCCTGCTCCAAGAGCTTTTGTCCAAGGACTCAGCTTCCTTCTTGTTTCCTACCACTCTGGAGCCCCTGGCTTCCTGTCATCATTTGTAGCTCTTAGCTGAATCACATTGGTTTTCCCTCCTGGAAGTGCATGTACCTCAGGAAAGTGATCATAAGGTGGTTGTGAAGTCACCCAGAAAATGCTCTGGATGGCCGGGATTGGTGGCTCACGACTGTAAATCCCAGCACTTCGGGAAGCTGAGGTGGGCTGATCACCTGGATGTCGGGAGTTCGAGACCAGCCTGATCAACATGGAGAAACCCCTTCTCTACTAAAAATACAAAAATTAGCTGGGCATGGTGGTGCATGCCTGTAATCCTAGCTACTCAGCAGGCTGAGGCAGGAGAATCACTTCAACCTGGGAGGCAGAGGTTGCGGTGAGCTGACATAACGCCATTGCATTCCAGCCTGGGCAACAAGAGTGAAACTCCATCTCAGAGAGAGAGAGAGACAGAGAGAGAGAGAGAGAGAGACAGAGAGAGAGAGAGAGAGAAAGACATGCTCTGGATTTCTCTCCTAGTCCGCAACTTCTCTAATGACATCACTATGCACCCTATTACCATATACGTCATATTGAAAGAGCCTCCTTGACTTTGCCTTTGCTTGTCCTCCCCAGGCTCATCATTTGCCATTTGCCCAACACCCTGGCAACACTGAACTACTTTTCTTGAATCTACCATGTTCTTTCTTACCTTTTAGCCTTTGCACATGCTGTTCCTTCTTAATAACAAAGAGAGTGCTGCCATTATTTGGCATGTACCCTCTGCCAGTCTCTGTGCCAAGAGCTCTTTGCTTATTTAATTTGGTCTTTATCATAGTCCTATGAGGAAGGAATTATTATCCCTACTTAATATATAAGGACAATGAGACACAAAGAGAATTAGTAACTTGCCCAAGGTCACACAACCGGGAAACGGCAGCGCCAGTGCCAAGATTTGAATCTGCAAAGTCTGACTCAGGACACGTGCGTTGACTCGTCTCCCCTGCCTGTGATCGCCCATCCACATGGCTAATTTTCGTACAGTGCCTCTGTTAGGTCTCAACTTTAATATTGATTCCTCTTGAAAATCTTTTTCGATGCCTCTTGACTGGTTTAGAATTGTCTTGCTGTTTCCGCAAAGTCATCTATTTCCCCCACTTTGTTGTAATTTTCTCCTTATGTATAATGTCTACCAGATAGTGAGCAATATGTAGATCATAGCTGTAACCTTCACACCCAGCACAATGTTGAGTATATAGTGAGCATGCAGTACATAACTGTTGATTGAGTGAATATATAGTTTTCGTTCCCTCTTGTTCTTCATTTCCATACTTAGTCATCACATATTGTAATTCCTGTCCCTGGAATGCCTTCCTTTCCTAGGTACACCCCCCATTTTCTCACCTTGACCTTATTTTTGTCTCATGATCTCTTGTGTGGACAATAAAATTCTCAGACACTATTCCCACAAGTGGACAGTTTATTGGGTGATAAAACAACAAGGTTATTTTTGAAATAAGGTTGATCATTTTCAATGGCTGTGGTTCAACTCTCCATAAATAATCTTTGGATCTGGAAGTGAAGGATCTTTGTCAGCCTGTTCCAACCTCATTAAACGTCTCAAACCACCATTCGGGTAGATAGAAAGTTGTCCATGGATTAAACTGTGGTTTGTTGGTACAAGTTATGGGTTCTAGGTTGGATGCAGCTGAACATTGATTCCTGAATTTTTCTGTAATTTCATGTGGATTTTGTCATGTTGGAAGAGTATATACTTTCAGTTGCTCAAAGCCAAGTAGCAATATTGTAAAACTTTTGGTTCAGAGAAGAGTAGAGTATTCATAACCCAACCATATGGAACAAGTTTAAGCTGCAGAGCCTCCTTGAAGTTTCAACACATGCTCACCATGACCTTATGCCTACTTAAGCTATAGCTAAAGTTTTTGATGCTGTTTGCATTTTGACCTCACTTCTACCTTCAACTTTACAGACTTATTTGGTTCCTGGCTTCTCATACAAGCCTTTCTTTCCCCTAGAAGAAACCAGAAATACTTGAGTTCAATTTTGCCATCAAGCATTTTATATACCACAGTTAGCTTAAAGTAAATGAAATGTATAGAAGAGGTACACAGTCGTAGGTGACTTAAAACATATCTTGAGGTCATACCAAACATGTTTATATGCAATTCAACTTTCACAGTGCCAACAGCATAAACAAAACCTTTTTGGGGAGGGACTTTCAAAAACCCCTGGCAATGATTCTCCCAATCAGTGACCCTGGCTCTAAGCTCTTTCTCTTCAATTCCATTCTCCTTGCTGCCACCTTAAACAAAACTCTGGCCATGTCTCTACTTTGCCTAAGAACCCAAGCATTTAAGACCTTCAATAAATGCAGCTAAATAACTGTCTGTTCCCTGCCCTATAGTCACCATTCATCATGCTGGGCTGCCCACCCTGAAGAGGCTACCTAGTCTCACGCCATTCTTCCTTAGCCATTTCTTTGATGTCTCCCTGGAGGATTTTCTCCCCACATAGTGACCTATTTTATTTTTCCATCCTTCTCAACCTCACAGAAATGGCCCCACCTCTACAACATTTTTCTAGATTTTCTCAGTCAGGGATAATCTCTCTCTTTTATTTCTGAAACAGGAGAGTTCTCTGACACCCCCTTGCAGGACGTGCAACAAAGGTGTGTCTTGTCTGTTTGGTTGCTGCTGCTGCTCAAACCCCTTACAGGAGGGGGAGCACGCAGATCAACAGGTCCAGGAGCCCAAGTGGGTGTGTGTTACAGCGAGCTCTTTTAGCCTTGCCATCTGTGGATCTTAAGGGTTAACTAGCTTAGTAGACCCTCTGCCTTTTTGCAAAGGCAGAGGGCCAGTATGACAGCTTTCAGTATCCGGAGCTCTTGTCCAGGGTCCTGGAAGAATCAGGAGATACACAGGCTTGAGGATAACGAATGCGGGGTTTTACTGGGTGGTGGAGGTGGTTCTCAGTGGGATGGATGGGGAGCTGGACAAGGGATGGACTGGGAAAATGATCTCTCCCTGGAATTTGGCTATCCAGCGGCTCCAGTTGAACTCCTCAGTCCCCAGCTGAACTCCTCCCAGCATTCAGATAATCCTTCTCTTCTCTCCTATGCCATGCTGTTCTGCCGTTCATCTGCTCATTTGTGCCTCTTCTGTTCCTGGAGCCTGGGGTTCAGGGTTTATATGGGCAAAAGATAGGTAGGGGTAGCTGACCAAAAGGCAACTTTTTGGGAGCAAAAACAGGAATGCCCATTCTCACTTAGGGCTGTGGGTATCCAAGCTTGAGGATGGGGCCTTTGCTGGGGAACTGCCCTCTTCTATCCAATATTTCCCTGTTTCCTGTCTGTATAATGATACAGATTTATATCTTTAGCTTATCTTAATTTCTTATCTCTCTCTTGTACTTCCAGATTTGTTTGTGTGTATATTTTATCTTAAATTTTTCATTAAGTACTTTTTTATTTATTAAAAAAATATAAGAAAGAAAATGAAAAATGGCCCACAATTCCTTTGTCCTGTTAACATTTCTTGACATAAAAAGTAATGCATATGTTTTGTTGGAAAATTCTGACAGTACAGAAATGAACCAAAGCAAAAAGTAGATGCCTTGTTGCCTTCTCCTTCATATCTTTAACTTTAGCATTTAATAGCCTGCTGTGTTTTATGTGACTGCTTACCTTCTTCATTAGATGGTTACCACCATAGCTTTGCATCCAGTGCAGTACATTGTAGATGGTGAGCTTACAGTAATGTTTGCATTGTTGTATTCACGTTATTTCTAAGCATTTTTATTGAGACATACTTTATAATGTATATGGCACATATATAGGTAAACCTAGTTGGTTTGTATTTGTAGAGTTGCATGGAAATGTCTGATTTTTCTAGGCACTGGAAGAAGGAGACCTTCTGGCCCAGCATCTTAGGACTGTTAAGGAGTAGAGATTCTCTTGACTTTCCTTGTCCTTTGTAGAAAGGCTATAAATCATTGGGATTTTGGAGAAACTACGACATATGTCTCGAGAAAGGGAGGGATGGGCTCCCTCTCATCTCAGTCTCTTTTTCTCACAGGGCCTCTGTTTTTCTCTATCTGCTCATTATCCTATCTTTCACAATATGCTTCCTTCCTTTGCTCACTCATGTGGCCCCTTTCCCAGAGGGTCCCTCCTGCCCTGACTCTGCAGGACCCTCTAGCTCAGTAGCCCACAGATAAACGACAGCAGTCTCTAAGTGTACCAGCTCCCAGTGCTAGGAGAGCACCCGGGTTGGACTAGTTCATCTTTTCTATCAGAGTGATGGTACAGGGTGTCTATAGGTGGCCGTGCTTGTGCCACGTGTCTACCTTTGGACCAGTTAAACATGGCCATGAGGTAGGATCATGTGGTTAGAACCTGATTAGCTGGCTCAGCAGAGCTCTGGCAGGAAACAGAGTCCCTGAGGGAAGTGTGGAAATTTTAGATTAAATCAAGTAATGAGCAGTTAAATATGCGGGGGTGCTTAAAGAAATAAAGACTTAGAGGTGAACTGACAGCTTCCTTGATTGTTCAAAAAGGGTTATTCCATGGATGAGGAGGCCTTTTTTTCTGAGTGGCTCCAGAGAGTATAGCAGGAATGAGTAATTAAGAGTTAAAGTGAGGTGCTGTGTGTTATTAGGAAAACAAACCCTAATAACTGTGGATAAATGGACTGCCTCTTGAGGTTGTGAGTTTTAGACACAGAAAATGTTTGAATAGAACATGGATGAGCTCTTTTGATGAGGCATTTATGCATTTGGAAATGTTTGGATCCAATGACCTTGAAAAGTTCTTTCCAACATTTGCAATTCCAAGAACTTACTTCTTAGAGCTTCTTCTCAACTACATTCACAAAACATTGAGGCAAACACATGCGCACCTCTGAGCTTAACACCTGGCATGTGGCATTTGCACAATTGAAGAGCTCTTCCTGATTGTGCCTCCCAATTTGATTGCAATGTCATTGGAGACTACTTAGCCATCTGGATGTTGCTACCTCCTGTCTCCTGGAGTGCTGTTGCATCCAGCTAGGTTTGGTAGCCTTGGGCTCCTTTCATTTTCCAAACAGCGAAGCAATGATAATACAGGAAGCACGAACAAGGCTGATGACAAAGCCACCCTTTTCTTAGTGAGAGCAGAAGGAAAGCATGACTGCTTGAAAAGAACCTACTAGTGATCTTCAATCACCGAACTCATTGCTAACTAACATTGTAATTAGGGTTAAACCATGAAAGCCAAGATTTAGGAGACCATCTGTTCTGCTGTTTGAAGAGAGGGAGACCATTCCAACCTTGGAGAATGAAACCGTTGGGGCTCCTGAAAATGACCTTGTGCTTTACTTGACTTTTTTCTGTTCCAATCTCCTCTGTGATGGATGGCAAATGCTGTGCTGAAAAAACACAGATGTTGTCCAAGACCTTGACAGAATGGGTTGCCTCCATTCTCTGGCTTGAATCCAGCAGCACCAAATCCGTGACCATTTTCTGAAGGCCTGTTAAATGCAAGGTACCGTGCTAATCCCTGTGGATGAAAAGCATATGGCTTCTTCCTTTCTGGAGACTAGAATCTAAATGGAGAGCAAAACATAAATAGCTGAACAGTTGAAATGACAAATCCAAAGAGGTTGAAGGGCTGAAGTAGAGGGACCCTAGTGATGTATGCTTTGAAGACTGAAGGGATAACATATAGAGATGTTAGCTGGGCCTTACGGACTTGATAGATCAAAGTGCATTCAAGGTTAAATAGAGCCGTCTTGTGCAAGGCAAGTTTCTGAAAAGCCAACACCTATTTGGAAGATCTCCAGTGTATCAGTTTGAGGAAAGCACTCTCATGGGATGTTAGATTTAGCTCTCTCTCCTGGTAGACAGGGAGCTAAATGATTCAGTTATGTATCCTCAGCATTTTGTAAGCTTTGAAAGCAGTATTTCAAAGGCAGTTCTGTTCTGCGTTACTGCTTTTGCCTTGAGGTACAGACTTGCACCATTTTTGGTAATTTCTTGACATGTGCTCTTCTATCCAGCCAAGAATTTGCCTGCCTCTAACACTCACTTTGAAGCCTAACTTTGACCTTGAGAATCATAGGTTTTTTTAACTTTTAAGTTCACAGGTACATGTGCAGGATGGGTAGGTTTGTTAAATAGGTAAACATGTGACAGGGTTTACCTATCACATATCATCCCATCACCCAGCTATTAAGCCCAGTATCCATTAGCTGTTATTCCTGATGCTCTCCCTCCCCCAAGTCCTCCCAATAGGTCTCAGTGTCTGCTGTTTTCATTCTTGTGTCTATATGTTCTCATCATTCTGCTTCCACTTATAAATGATAACGTGGTGTTTGGGTTTTTGTTCCTGTGTTAGTTTGCTGAGGATAATAGCTTCCAACTCCATCCATGTCCCTACGAAGTACATGACCTCATTCCTTGTTATGGCTGCATAGTAGTTCATGGTATATATGTACTACATTTTCTTTATCCAGTCTGTCATTGATGTGCATTTAGGTTGATTACACGTCTTTGCTATTGGGAACAGTATTGTGATAAATATACACGTGTGTGTCTTTATAATAGAACAATTTATATATATTTTTGGTATTATACCCAGTAATGGGATTGCCTAGTCACATGGTATTTCTGTCTCTAGTATCGCCTTTTTTTTCTGTACCATGGCCATTCTGGTATTTGAAGTCTACTATTACACTTCTGAATTTTGTCTCTCCTCAGTTAACCATCTACAATTTCTCCCTGTTTCTTGCAATATCACCCTCACTGTTTTGCTTGCCTCAAGCTACTTTGGATGGCAGTTTTGCTGTTTTGCACCTATGGGAGGATAACTTGGGGTATGGATGACCTATGTTTTTGATAGGTCAATTGCACTTTGATTAAGTGCAATCACTTATCTTAGGAGTAATTCTTAGTCTTTATTGGAGCTCCGTGAGCTGTGTTCTTCTTGCGGTATTGCGGTACTGACTAGAAGGGTCAGAACTGAAGCATCTGTATCAGAGAGGGCCTTGAAGAAATAGATCACTATTTCCTGTACCTGTCTTCTTTCACCTCCAGTCTCTTTTCTACAGAAAGAACACACAAAAATATAGCACACACATCTCTATTCAGTCTGCAAAGCATGATGCCATGCTGTGAGCATTTGCTTTCTCGATAATGTCCACTGTTTTATAGGCATTTGCTTATGAAGTTATTAAAGCAATTAAATCATTCATTTGCTCATTTCTTGAGCACCATACATAACAAACTTGTGCTACAGATGCAGATTCAAAGTAGAGTCTGTGTCCTTAAGGAGATTACAGGCTTAACAGAGGTAGGCTCCTAGATGAACGGATTGTAGTTCAGCGGGTTAAATGCTAAAATAAACATAGCAGCTAGGCGCCATGTGCCTGTAATCCCAGCAATTTGGGAAGCTGAGGTAGGTGGATCACTTGAGGCCAGGAGTTCGAGACCAACCTGGCCAGCACAGTAAAACCCCACCTCTACTAAAAATAGAGAAAATTAGCTGGGCATGGTGGTGCATACCTATAATCCCAGCTACTCAGGAGAATCACTTGAACCCAGGAGGCAGAGGTTGCAGTGAGCCAAGATCGCTCCACTGCACTCCAGTGTGGGTGACAGAGTGAGACTCTGTCTCAGAGAAAAAATAAAATAACTAAGAATAGTAGAAACACAAAGCAGGGAGTGATGAAGTGGGTAGTACTGAAGGAGATTGGGGGGACTTACTACCAGAAGATCATAATGACTAGATCGTGTATTACTTGAAAGCAGGGACAGGGCCTTATTTATCTGCTTTAGCCCCTGCTCCTGGCATAGTATCCAACATGTTATAAATGCCCAGTTAATATTCATGGAAGAAGCTGAATGAGTTACTGTCTTCTATTAAAGCTGGAGCTGCTCTTCTTTGAAGTTGTATTCAACAAGCACAGGCTTGAAGAGAAAGAGCCCAAAGAGGATACCCCAAATTGCTGGATTTTTGCCAGGAGAGTACAGAAAAAGTCCACCAAGTTGAGCTCTTCAGCATGAAAAACGCCGTATCTTCCTGTAACTTAGTGTTTCGACTTGTAGCTTTCTCACGTCTGCTGGGAACTTGCACTGGGGTTCTGGAGGCCACCTGTTTCCCAGCATTTGGTCCTGGGGAAAGGAGAGGAAATGTCTCTGTTCTTATGAAATTCCTCCCACTTCTCTCCTCATGCGAGACTCTCTCCCTGCGTTCCTGATGACTTCCAAGTCTCACTTCACTAGGTAGTGATGACTGCAACATGCTTGTCAAAAGACAAAAGCTCCAGCTACTCAACAACTGTTAGCTCCTCGTGATATTTGCAAACTACACAGCCACTGGGAAAATGCCCATTGCCCTATACAGTGTTTGGGTCTTACTCCCCCAAACACCCAGAGTAAATACTGAAACATGTACAAAACTTTATATGTACATTATTCCATTAATTCTATGACATAGTCAGCAGAGGTGTCCTCCCCTCCACTTATAATGATGCGTCTATGAAGAGCTTTGGTTTCTCAAGATCATATTGTTGTTAAGAATTGAACTTGAGGTGGAGATCCAAGATGGCCGTTTAGGAACAGCTCAGGATTGCTGCTCCCAGTGAAAGCGCAGAGGGTGAGTGGACGCCGCGTTTTTATTGCCCACAGACTAGGAAATTCCCGGGCAGAGGTGCTCCACGCTCGCCAGCGCGGCTGTTGAGGCCAGCGCGGCTGTGCCGGCCAGCGCCGCTGCTTTGCCCCGCGAGGCTGCTTTGTCGGCGCCCCGGAGCCGCGGTTCTCCGTACAAAATACACCGGTCCGGGTGCCCTTTAGGCTGGCGATTGGAGCCACGGGAAGTCGCCCATACACTGGTTCAAAAAGGGGACTGAGCAGAGAACCAAGACAGTAGATTCCAGGGCCAAAAAAGAAAAAAAAAAAAGCGCCACAAACCTCAGTGCCGCTGTTTAAGCCAGCGCAGTGAGTGGCCGCAGGGGAAAACAAACAGACCCCGGCGCCTCTTCAACAGGCGACTGGAACACCAACTTAAAAAAGGCTCTGAGGCAGGGAGCCAGGCGATCAGGCTCGGCTGGCCCCACCCCCACAAAAGAACAGCAACCAGAAACTCTGGATTGAGAGTTTCACAGCCAGCGCAGCTGAACCCGGGACGGTCCAGCTCTGTGGGGGAGGGGCGTCCGCCATTACCGAGGCAGCCCGCCGTTGCCAAGGCAACCCGCCATTGCTGAGGCAGCCCGCCGTTGCCAAGGCAACCCGCCACAGCAGAGACTCCGCCCCAACAGAGGCGGGCCACCATCGCCAAAGCAGTTCTAACTACACCCATATAAACAGGACTGCAGGGAAGCTCACTAGGCAGCGCGGCGGAGACCACAGCAGCTCAGCAAAGCTGCTATAGGCTGACAGTGACTAGGCTGCCTCTTTGCTGGGCTGCGCAGGTCTGAAGGAAAAAAAAAAAAAAAAGAAGGCGGCAGCATAACGGAAACTCATAAATAAAGCCCTAAATCCCTGGGACAGAGCACCAGGGAACAAAAAGCAGTTTATGAGTTCTCCTGCAGCAGACCTAAAAGTACCTGCCCAGCAGCTCTGAATGAACAACAACAAAGCTCGCAACTCACCATTTGAGCTCCTATAAAGAAAAGACTGTCTCCTCAAGCAGCTCCCTGACCCCTATATATCCAAAAAGACACCTCATAGAGGAGAGATCAGATTGACACTAGGCGGGTATCCTTCTGGGACAAAGATAGCAGAAGAAGAAAACTGGTAACAACCCTTGCTGTTCAACAGCTGCTGCAGGTGAACCCCAGGCAAGCAGGGCCTGGAGTGAACCTCAGCAGACCTACAGCAGAGGGGCCAGACTGTCAGAAGGAAAACCAAGAAACAGAAATAACCTCATCATCAACAAAAAGAACGTTAATCTGAAAGATTTGAGACCCAATCTGAAAGCCACCAACTACAAAGTCGACAGGTGGATAAATCCTTAAGGATGGGAAGAAACCGGCGCAAAAAGGATGAAAACACCTGAAACCAGAACACCTCTCCTCCTAAAAGGGATCACAACTCCTCGCCAGCAAGGGAACAAGGTTGGATGGAGAACGAGTGTGATGAAATGACAGAATCAGAATTCAGAAGGTGGGTAATAAGAAACTTCTGTGAACTTAAACAACATGTTCTAACCAAATGCCAAGAAACTAAGAACCTTGAAAAAAGATTTGACGAAATGCTAACAAGAATGGACAAAATAGAAAGGAATATAAGTGAATTGATGGAGCTGAAAACTGCAACACGAGAACTTCGTGAAGCATGCACAAGTATCAACAGCCGAATGGACCAAGCAGAAGAAAGGATATCAGAGGTCGAAGATCAACTCAATGAAATAAAACGGGAAGGTAAGACTGGAGAAAAAAGGGTAAAAAGGAATGAACAAAATCTCCAAGAAATGTGGGACTATGTGAAAAGACCTAATCTACGTTTGATAGGCGTACCCGAATGCGACGAAGAGAATGAATCCAAGCTGGAAAATACTCTTCAGGATATTATCCAGGAAAACTTCCCCAACCTAGCAAGGCAGGCAAACATTCAAGTCCAGGAAATACAGAGAACACCACAAAGATATTCGTCAAGAAGAGCAACCCCAAGGCACATAATCGTCAGATTCACCAGGGTCGAAATGAAGGAGAAAATACTAAGGGCAGCCAGAGAGAAAGGTCGGGTTACCCATAAAGGGAAGCCCATCAGACTCACAGCAGATCTCTCAGCAGAAACCCTACAAGCCAGAAGAGAATGGGGGCCAATATTCAACATCCTTAAAGAAAAGAACTTTCAACCCAGAATCTCCTATCCAGCCAAACTAAGCTTCATAAGTGAAGGAAAAATAAAATCCTTTGGGAACATGCAAGTACTAAGAGATTTCGTCACCACTAGGCCAGCTCTACAAGAGCTCCTGAAAGAGGCTCTACACTTATAAAGGAACAACAAGTACCAGCTCAACTAAAGGGCAAAACAGCCAGCTAGCACCAAAATGGCAGTATCAAATTCACACATAACAATATTAACCCTAAATGTAAATGGACTAAATGCCCCAATCAAAAGACACAGACTGGCAAATTGGATAAAAAGACAAAACCCATCGGTGTGCTGTATCCAGGAAACCCATCTCACATGCAAGGATACACAAAGGCTCAAAATAAAGGGATGGAGGAAGATTTACCAAGCAAATGGAGAGAAAAAAAAAGCAGGAGTTGCAATTCTCATCTCTGATAAATTAGACTTTAAAGCAACAAAGATCATAAGAGACAAAGAGGGACATTACATAATGGTAAAAGGATCGATGCAACAAGAAGAGCTAACGATCCTAAACATATATGCACCCAATACAGGAGCACCCAGATACATAAGGCAAGTTCTTAATGACTTACAAAGAGACTTAGACTCCCACACAATAATAGTGGGAGACTTTAACACCCCATTGTCAACATTAGACAGATCAACCAGACAGAAAATTAACAAGGATATCCAGGACTTGAACTCAGACCTGGACCAAGCAAACCTAATAGACATTTACAGAACTCTCCACCCCAAAGCCACAGAATATACATTCTTCTCAGCACCACATCACACCTACTCTAAAATTGACCACATAATTGGGAGTAAATCACTCCTCAGCAAATGCAAAAGAACGGAAATCGTAACAAACAGTCTCTCAGACCACAGTGCAATCAAGTTAGAACTCAGAATTCAAAAAATAACTCAGAACCGCACAGCTTCATGGAAACTGAACAACTTGCTCTTCAATGTTGACTGGATAAACAATGAAATGAAGGCAGAAATAAAGATGTTCTTCGAAACCAATGAGAATGAAGACACAACATACCAGAATCTCTGGGACACATTTAAAGCAGTCTCTAGAGGAAAATATATAGCAATAAGTGCCCACATGAGAAGCAAGGAGAGATCAAAAATTGACACCCTATCGTCAAAACAAAGAGCTAGAGGAGCAAGATCAAAAAAACTCAAAGTCTAGCAGAAGACAAGAAATAGCTAAGATCAGAGCAGAACTGAAGGAGATAGAGACACAAAAAACCCTTCAAAAAATCAATAAATCCAGGAGCTGGTTTTTTGAAAAGATCAACAAAATAGACAGACCACTAGCCAGATTAATAAAAAAGAAAAGAGAGAATAACCAAATTGATGCAATAAAAAACGATAAAGGTGATATCACCACAGATTCCACAGAAATTCAAACCATCATCAGAGATTATTACAAACAACTCTATGCACACAAACTAATAAACCTGGAAGAAATGGATAAATTCCTGGACACTTGCCTACTGCCAAGCCTAAACCAGGAAGAAGCCGAAACCCTGAACAGACCCATAACAAGGTCTGAAGTTGAGGCAGCAATTAAGAGCTTACCACCCAAAAAAAGCCCAGGTCCAGATGGGTTCACAGCTGAATTCTACCAGACATACAAAGAGGAGCTGGTACCATTTCTTCTGAAACTATTCCAAACAATACAAAAAGAGGGAATTCTTCCCAAATCATTTTATGAGACCAACATCATCCTGATTCCAAAACCCGGCAAAGACTCAACAAGAAAAGAAAACTTCAGGCCAATATCCATGATGAACATAGATTCAAAAATCTTCAATAAAATACTGACAAGCCGATTGCAACAGCACATCAAAAAACTTATCCACCATGATCAAGTAGGCTTCATCCCAGGGATGCAAGGCTGGTTCAACATACGCAAGTCTATAAACGTAATTCACCACATAAACAGAACTAAAGACAAAAACCACATGATTATCTCAATTGATGCAGAGAAGGCCTTTGACAAAATTCAACAGCCCTTTATGCTAAAAACACTCAATAAGCTAGGTATCAATGGAACGTATCTCAAAATAATAAAAGCTATTTATGACAAACCAACAGCCAATATCATACTGAATGGGCAAAAACTGGAAGCATTCCCCTTGAAATGTGGCACCAGACAAGGATGCCCGCTCTCACCACTGCTATTCAATATAGTATTAGAAGTTCTAGCCAGAGCAATCAGGCAAGAAAAAGAAATAAAGGGCATTCAAATAGGAAAGGAGGAAGTCAAATTGTCTCTATTTGCAGACGACATGATTGTATATCTAGAAGACCCCATCGTCTCAGCCCCAAACCTCCTGAAACTGATAAGCAAGTTCAGCAAAGTCTCAGGATACAAAATCAATGTACAAAAATCACATGCATTCCTATACACCAGTAACAGACTTAAAGAGAGCCAAATCAAGAACAAACTTCCATTCACAATTGCCACAAAGAGAATAAAATACCTAGGAATACAACTAACAAGGAATGTAAAGGACCTCTTCAAGGAGAACTACAAGCCACTGCTCAACGAAATAAGAGAGGACACAAACAGATGGAGAAACATCCCATGTTCATGGTTAGGAAGAATCAATATCGTGAAAATGGCCATACTGCCCAAAGTAATTTACAGATTCAATGCTATCCCCATCAAGCTACCAATGACCTTCTTTGCAGAACTGGAAAAAACCACCTTAAACTTCATATGGAACCAAAAGAGAGCCCGCATAGCCAAGTCAATTCTAAGAAAAAAGAACAAAGCGGGGGGCATCACAATACCAGACTTCAAACTATACTACAAGGCTACGGTAATCAAAACAGCATGGTACTGGTACCAAAACAGAGATATAGACCAATGGAACAGAACAGAGGTCTCGGAGGCAACACAACCTTTCTACAACCATCTGATCTTTGACAAACCAAAGAAAAACAAGCAATGGGGAAAGGATTCCCTGTTCAATAAATGGTGTTGGGAAAGCTGGCTAGCCATGTGCAGAAAGCAGAAACTGGACCCCTTCCTGACACCTTACACGAAAATTAACTCCAGATGGATTAAAGACTTAAACATAAGACCTAACACCATAAAAACCCTAGAAGAAAATCTAGGCAAAACCATTCAGGACGTAGGTGTAGGCAAGGACTTCATGACCAAAACGCCAAACGCATTGACAACAAAAGCCAAAATAGACAAATGGGACCTAATCAAACTCCACAGCTTCTGCACAGCAAAAGAAACAGTCATTAGAGTGAATCGGCAACCAACAGATTGGGAAAAAATTTTTGCAGTTTACCCATCTGACAAAGGGCTGATATCCAAAATTTACAAAAAACTAAAGCAGATTTACAAGAAAAAAACTAACAAGCCCATTCAAAAGTGGGCAAAGGATATGAACAGACACTTCTCAAAAGAAGACATACGTGAGGCCAACAAACATATGAAAAAATGCTCATCATCACTGGTCATCAGAGAAATGCAAATCAAAACTACATTGAGATACCATCTCACGCCAGTTAGAATGGCGATCATTAAAAAATGTGGAGACAACAGATGCTGGCGAGGATGTGGAGAAATAGGAACACTTTTGCACTGTTGGTGGGAGTGTAAATTAGTTCAATCATTGTGGAAGACAGTGTGGCGATTCCTCAAGGACCTAGAAATAGAAATTCCATTTGACCCAGCAATCCCATTACTGGGTATATATCCAAAGGATTACAAATCGTTCTACTATAAGGACACGTGTACACGAATGTTCATTGCAGCACTGTTTACAATAGCAAAGACCTGGAACCAACCCAAATGCCCTTCGACGATAGACTGGATAGGGAAAATGTGGCACATATACACCATGGAATATTATGCAGCCATCAAAAACGATGAGTTTGGGTCCTTTGTAGGGACATGGATGAACCTGGAAACCATCATTCTCAGCAAACTGACAGAAGAGCAGAAGATCAAACACCGCATGTTCTCACTCATAGGCGGGTGTTGAACAATGAGAACACATGGACACAGGGAGGGGAGCACTACACACTGGGGTCAGTTGGGGGGAAATAGGGGAGGGATGGTGGGGGGTGGGAAGCTGGGGAGAGATAGCAAGGGGAGAAATGCCAGATGTAGGTGATGGGGAGGAAGACAGCGAATCACACTGCCACGTGTGTTCTATGCAACAATTTTGCATGTTCTTCACATGTACCCCAAAACCTAAAATGCAATAAAATAAATAAATGGGAAAGAAAAAAAAAAAAGTATTGAACTTGAACCCAGGGCTTTAGTTTTTTTTTAACTTTTATTTTAAGTTCAGAGATACATGTGCAGGTTCGTTATATAGTTAAACTTGTGTCATGAAGGTTCGTTGTACAGATTATTTCATCACCTAGGTATTAAACCTAGTACCCATTAGTGATTTTTTCTGATCCTCTCCCTTTTCCCACCCGTCACCCTCTGATAGGCCCCAGTGTGTATTATTCTCCTCTATGTGTTAATATGTACTCATGATTTAGCTCTCACTTAAAAGTGAAAACATGTGATATTTGGTTTTTTGAAAATTGTTGGCTCAGAAGGCGTGCACCATTGTAACATTGTAAGGCTGTTTTTCTACATTCCTAAATTGCCACCTAAAAAGACTGTATAAATTTTAGCTCCCCCAGGTAGGGAATAAATGCACTGATTTCCATACTCCATGGCTAACTCTCTAATTTTTAAAAAGTCCATGCCATGAGAAGCTAAAAAGGAGATCTCATTTTAATTTCCATTTCTTTGATTACTAGCATGAGAGAACATTTTGCATAAGCATATAAGTCATTTAGTTTTTAAATTGCACCTGACCCCACATATATATGTTTTTGGATCAGTGCGCCTTCTCGTATAGCTCTCACCTCTTTAGGAGGTGTTGAGGGATTTCATGAGCTTTCCAGGCCAGGCTGACTCTAGCTCCAGGGAGACCATCTTCAAGGTTCAAAGATGCTGACAGACATAAATGACCACCGTGGGAGCAGGAGACCTAGGCATTTTATTTACCAAAGAGACTCATACAAAAAAGGACAAAATAAATAAATAAAAAGATCCTGGGATAGAGATATTCTTCATATTCTTCCTTCTGTTAATACATAAGACGACTGTATGCTTTATGTATTCAACTGTTTAGATCAGTGGCATCTGCTGAAAGTAGGAGTCTTGTATTATGCAATTCAACATTTTTAGCGCCATAATAAGAAAGAAATGTGGGTCCGGGCGTGGTGGCTCACACCTGTAATTCCAGCACTTTTGGAGGCTGAGGTGGGCGGATCACGAGGGCAGGAGTTCGAGACCAGCCTTACCAACATGGTGAAACCCTGTCTCTACTGAAAATACAAAAATTAGCCAGGCGTGGTGATGTACACCTGTAATCCCAGGTACTCAGGAGGCTGAGGCAGGAGAATTGCTTGAACCCGGGAGGTGGAGGTTGCAGTGAGCCAAGACTGTGCCACTGCACTCCAGCTTGGGCGACAGAGTGAGACTCCATTGAAAAAAAATGTGAAAGTATTTTTGATAGCATTTAATTTAACCCAATCTAGTAAAAATATGATCATATCTATACATAATCTATATAAAAATTAATGATATTTTCTTTTTTCTCTTACTTAGTCTTAAAATTTAGTGTGCATTTCACAGCTAAGCACATCTCAGATAGAACAAGGCACATTTCAAGAGCTCAATAGCCCTACTGTGGCCTGTGTGACAGTTGGCCAGCTTGAATTTGGATGGTGGCTTGGAAGTCTTGACATAAGATATATAGCTTCATGGGATTTCAGAGTGGAGAGGAGTTTAGCAAGCTAGCGCTCACTAGAGACACTGAAGGGACAAGTCCCTTTGTCAGGGTCACATGGCTGAGCAGTGATGAGGGATAGACACAGGTCTCTTTCCTCCCAGTACCACTTCTTCTGTTTGGGATTATCGGGAGGTAATGAAACGCAGGCCACACAGTGAACCCTCACTAGATTGTGAATGTGATGTCGTGGCTGTGGTGGTTCTACTATGCACAACACATTGGCTACGTTAAAATAAAAGAAGTTTTGAGCCCCACCCTGCAGGAAGCAGAGGAAGGGTGAGCAAGGAGGAGATCCTCCTGTTGTGTCCCGTCTAAGCTTGAAGTATATTTCTGTTTTTCAAGGCAAATAATAGATTCTGGTCCACTTTTAGAAACATTAATCTTGGTCTTCCTTGTGTCTGATGGATACATGAGTGACCAGCAGGTGGTGCCAGAGACAGTTGGTAGCCAGGGAATGCCCTAATTGTTCTCAGCTGGGATAGCTGGGGTCACTCACTGGCTGGAGATGAACATTTGGGGCTCACATACAGATGTGATTAAAACTGGATCCTTTTAATATGAAAAATGGGTAACTGCAGAGCTAATTCTTATTGTCTAAAATACCACCTTTTTTTTTTTTTTTTTTTTTAACTTTAATAGATATTTATCAGGCTGGGTGTAGTGTCTCATGCCTATAATCCCAGCACTTTGGGAGGTTGAGGCAGGCAGATTATCTGAGGTTAGGGGTTCGAAACCAGCCTGTTCAACATGGCGAAACCTTGTCTGTACTAAAAATACAAAAATTAGCTGGGTGTGGTGGTGTGCGCCTGTAATCTCAGCTACTGGGGAGGCTGAGGCAGGAGAATCACCTGAAACCTGGGAGGCAGGAGGTTGCAGTGAGTCGAGATCGTGCCACTGAACTCCAGCCTGGGTGACAGAGTGAGACTCCATTAAAAAAAAAAAAATCAAAAGCCAATTCCAGAACTGGCCAGGAAAAGCATAGAGAAAATCCTGAAGGAGATAATTTTGAAGGACTGGCATTGAAAAACAGTGTAAAATATCTCCTTGATAAATGTTATATTGATTACAGGTTGATGTGATAACACCCAGAGTGTAACACAATTAGGAGAGTTAGAAGAAAAATGGTAGAGAAGTTCTTTGTGGAAGGGAGAACATAAAAGAGGATTAGGTAATCGTGGATGACTTACTTCATGAGGTGGTGCTGAAGCTAACCTGCGGTGTGGGGATGCGTGAAGTGAGAGGGTCAGGGAAACTTAGACCTAATGTTGGAAGGGACCACAAATATTTCACCGTTTGACTCCCACTGCTCACATTTGATGCTGAAGCCCCTTCTTAGAACTCCTACTGAATGGAGATGTTTGACTTTGAAGGGAGAGACTCTATGAGCCTGCTTAAGAAAAACCCAGTTCAGCAGGATTTGTGAACCCAGAGGTTATAAGCAAGCAGTCCCCAGGCTAAATCTGGTCCACATAGGTGTGCAGCATGGCCTGCACAGTATTTTTTAAAATTTTCAAATTAGTGATTAATATGTGAGTGTCCAGACTCACCATGGAAACATCCAGGTTTCTGACTGGGGGTGTGGAATGGCTGTCTCCTGTGGTCAGGACAAGTGTCTCTCTGCTTCCTTGACTTTGTGTTCTCTGCTTGACCTGGTAGCTTTAGAGTTTAAAATCCTCAGCTTAACTGCTTTATTACTCTAAGATTTCCATTTTCTCTGGGAGCACAGAATTTAAGAAAGCAAGAGTATATTCTTCTTTTTAAATAAACTTCCCAATGAACACAGTAAAATTTAGGAAATAATTTATGTGGAATAAGGTAAAAAGAGAGGATATCATTTCTTAAAATGTTTGAGATGAAACGAAAGTAGAATGAAACAAAAATCACAACAGGGATTGTTGATTGGAAGGAGGGAAGGCAGAGTCTACACTGCAGAAAATTTAATCAGGAACAGGGGAAACATTTTTGAAACTTCTCCAAAATACAGAGAAAAGTAAAAGGGATGAAAAGAGAGAAGAGATATAGAAGTCAGAGACTGCAAGTGCAACCAACAAATAATAAGAATTCTTGAAGAAAGACATACAGCAAACAGATTACATGCAGTGTTTGAAGGAATAATAGAAGAAAGTGTTCCAAAACTTAAAACAACAACAACAACAACAAACCAAAAACTAAAACAAAAAGCAAAGAAAGCCATTTGGATGGAAAGTGTTTTTCAAGCAAATGTTAAATTTATATTCCAAGACAAAGCCTGCTAAGGACTTTTAAATTTCAGTGATGAATAGAGAGTTCTACAAGCTTCCAAACAGAAAATTAGAAAACACAAAAGAGCTTACTTTAAAAGGACTTATGTTTGCCCTGGGCGCCGTGGCTCATGGCTGTAATCCTGGTACTTTGGGAGGCAGAGGCAGGCAGATCACTTGAGGTCAGGAGTTCGAAACCAGCCTGGCCAACATGGTGAAATCCTGTCTCTAGTAAAAGTACAAAAAATTAGTGGGTCATGGTGGTGTGCACTGGTAATTCCAGCTGAGGAGGCTGAGGCAGGAGAATTGCTTGAACCCGGGAGGCAGAGGTTGCTGTGAGGTGAGAATGTGCCACTGCACTCCAGCCAGGGTAACAGAGCAAGACTCTGTCTCAAAAATAAATAAATAAATAAAATGAAAGAACATAAATCTAGTTAGTTTCAGTTTTCTTATTTTAAATAATTAATGTCAGAAGAACACGGATAAGACCTATAGAGTTCTGAGAGGATTGAGTTGTGACCCAAGAATTTTACAGCCTAGGGACATTGTATTCTTTGACCAAGGCATCCAAAGGAAATGCAAAAATCTTAAAAAATATACCTCCTATATAACTACATTGATGCAAAGCAACTCTAAATGTTTCATATCACACATAGTCAAACCAGTAACAAATTAACAAACGAGAAAATTGCAGAAGGAAAAGCAAACGGCAGCAGCACAGCAACTAGCTAAAGAAATTGGGAGAAGTAAAGAGGAAATACTAACAAGGAGAAAAGAATGGCCAAGCCCATTATTGCCAACAACAGGCAGGAAACTCTTTCAGTCACTTTGCGTATTTAGTGTTGCTCTAAATGAATACCTGAGGCTGAGTAATTCATAAAGAAAAAAGGTTTATTTGGCTCACAGTTCTGCACGCTGTATGAGAAGCTAGTGCTGGCATTTCCTTGACTTCTGGTGAGGGCCTCAGGCTGCTTCCACTCATGGTGGAAGGTGAAGAAAGCCATGTATGCAGACACCACATGGTGAGAGAAGCAGCAAGAGCCAGAGGGGAGGTTCCAGGCTCTTTTTAAACAACCAACTCTCAAGAGAACTAATAGATGGAGAACTCCCTTACTGCCCTCCACCCTGCATCTTCAAGGGAGGGTATTTAATCTATTTGTGAGGGATTTGCCCCCATCCTCCAAACACCTCCCTTTAGCTCTACCTCTTAACACTGGAGATCAAATTTCAACATGAGATTGGGAGGTGACAAACATCCAAACCCTAGCAGCCACATTAATGCCTCAGGACACCGAGGCTAAATTTGTGTATGTATGACAATCTTCCAGGACATGACTTTTAATAGTGTTGGAATGTCCAGCCTTAGCAGAAGTCCTGGAAACAGGGCTTATATGTGGTTTTTCATCTGAGAGCCCAAATAAAGCATCAAAACAAAGTTTGGACAGAAACAGAAAACATGAAAGGTGCTCATTTCAGGGACTCATTTGTCCTCTCAGTGACTCAGAATTGAATTGTTTTTCTTTTTTGCTCAACACGTTTGTACTCACAAGAACTGCTCACCACTGACTCCATTAATTGGGTTTAGACAAAGATGGCTCCAATCCCTTTTGCTAAAGTAAATAAGAAGACTCAAGAACAGGCAGTTTGAAAGTTTTATTTATTTATTTAAAAATGTTTCTTGCCACCACAAAGAGTGATAATTGTGTGGAACGAGAGACTTGAATGCATCGTGCTTTTGCTAAAGTGAAAGTTTCCATTGGGCATTGAATTGTAAATTCCAACATCAAGACTTCAGCAGGAACCATGTTGCACCGCATATTTCCAGGATGGATGTCACTCGACTCAGTGGGTTTTTTGTTTTTCTTTAGACTCATGATTAATAGTGTGCCTGCTCAGCAATGCCTGCACCTGGTTTGTATTTTCTATGTGTTTATGCGACTTTAATGATTCCTAATTTCAGCCAGTGTTTTTCATTTTATTTTCCTTCATTTTTTTCTATCTTCCCTCCCTCTGTCCTTCCTTTCCCTCCCCCTCCTTCCCTCCCTCCCTCTCTTCCTTCCTTTTCCTTCCTTCTCTCTGAGTAGAACACAAACAGTGCCTTAAATTAGGTTTCCTTCTGCTGGCTGCATAATTATAGAATCCTAGGTAGTTAAATTTGGACACAATCTCGGAAGCTGATCAACTCTAATCCCCCATCTGGGGCAAAAATCCCCTTTGGAATACCTGGGCAGAGATTGTTTAGCTTTTCCTCGCTCATCTTCGGTGCCAGGGAATTCACTACCTCAGATTATGATGATTTACTTATGAGACTCTTCTACAGATTCTCAGAGATGAGTGACCCTGTCATCCTTAGTGTGTTTTTCTGAATCTGAAGGGGGTGTCTTTGTCCTCCCAAATAACGTCCCATGCCCTTGATAAAAAGGACCCTTTCTTAATCCAACTGTATTCAGGCAATTTTGATAAGTATGTAGTTTGAAGGAATACACATCATGAACTAAAATAGATTTTTTCTGTTTTAATATTTTCTGCTTGAATAATGACTACACGGCAGGCTGGCTTGTGCTTATGAACGGAAAAACATAGGGTGTGACTTGAAGTGTCCATGGCTGGCTCCATGGGTAAGACCTTTCCTCAGAAACTTCTCCTCTACCCAGAGTGCAGTGTGGTGATTATGAGTTTGGTTTTGGAGTCAGGCTGCCTGAAACCCATTTCCTGCCCCTTAATAGCTGTATAGCTTTGGCAAGTACCTACCTCCTAGGCTTGGATGAAGTGGTAATATACATAAGTGCGTAGTACAATTTCTGGTACATATTAAGAACACAATTAATGCTAGTTGTTTTTAGTACTGCTGTCACTATGATTAGTACTTACGTCAATTACTAAAATTCTACATTAGGCTATACTAGTGTGCAGAACTTCTGAATCAGTAGGTTCAGACTGGGGCTGGGGAATCTGCCTTTTTAACAAGCTCCTTGAGTGATTAGGATGTAGGTGGTTCTCGGGCTACATTTTGAAGAGTGCTGCATTGGAGAAATCCACTGCTGTTAGGACTTCAAGGTTTTAGGGGCTTAGGATAGCCCCAGCCAAAGGGTACGTACCTTTGCAAGGGGCTATCTCTCTTATCAGCTTGTTAATAAGTATTCATTCAGCAAACAGTTCTGGGAAACTTGATATTCACAATGTGCTATGCATGAGCCGGTATTACAGAGATCCCAATAACTGCTCTTAGAATGCTCAGACACCAGTGGAAGAGGACACAAAGTTAATATGGGTGCCATGGTGCTATCCAAAAGAATTTAAGGTGTTATATCTATACATCTAAACATGTTAACTATTGTGTATTATGTTTTTTTCTGACATGGGATACTGGTTTTTCACTTAGAGTATATAATAATGATATATACAATAAAGTATATAGTAATATAAAGTTTATTTGTAAGATAAAATGATTTCACTTCAAAAAGTAAGTTGATCTAAACAAATATAACAAGTAAGTAGTAGAAATGGCAGACAGAGTGAAAATCCTGGATTGGGTACACAAATTACTGAAGTTTAGGAAATGCTGCGTTTTAGGTAGAAGGATAGTAATGCTATCCCAAATATAGTTCATTAAAATAGCAGAGAGGCCAGTGAACTCAACCTGGGAGAGCAGGCAAGTTTCACAGAGGAAGCAGGAGTCTTCCTCCCTTTTCTCCACCATTAACATCATGGAAAGAACACTCACCTATATGGAGTGCCCACACATTTTCAGTGCTTTATATACTTTATATACTTTGTCTCATTTAATTCTCATGACAACCCTGTGAGGTGGGATGAATGCCATCCTCATTAGTTGAGGGAGACAAAGTCACAAAGCTAGTAAGGAGGAAGATTAAGCCCAGGCAGCCCATTCTGAACTCTAGCTCCAAACCAGTATTCCATCATCTGGACCTGGTTAGGAAGTAGAGCAAGTGGTTATCATGAGGGCTTGGAAAAGATGTCTGAGGGGTGTGTGTGTGTGTGTGTGTGTGTGTGTATGTACACTCATGTATAGGCTTGGCAGGATTGGCTACATGATTTGTGGGACCCAGTGCAAAATAAAAATGTGGGAACCCCCTTGTTCAAAAAAATTAAGAATTTTAAAATGGTGACAACACAACATTAAATTAAACGTGGGTCCCTGCTAAGGTCAGGGCTCTCTCTGTGCGCAGGCTGCCATCCACAAAGCTGGCTCTAGGACTGCAGGTAAGATAAAAAGGGAATGCAAAAAACAAAGGATGGATTCCAAGGGTGTGCATGGATTCCAAGACCGTGCATCTCTCTCTGTCTTTTTTAAATAACTGACCTGAGGAGCTGTTGTTATAAAGCAGTTTTCTCCTGGGCCTTTGCCTTTTAAGGAGAGAGGAACCTCTTCTCCACAAACACTAAACCTGATAAGGAAGGTTCCAATACTCTGAGACGACTTCAGAGACCTTAACACAGCTCCAAATGTCAATAAACCTTCAACAGGCTCTGCAAATAAGAGCCCTGTGGGTAATTACATTTTTAATAAAATACAGTTTGCAGATTGATAGTCAAATAGATTTCCTGTCCTGGAAGCCTGATTTTTCTTCCCAGTCCTGCCATTGCACCCTGCTCATGCTGTTCCCTCATACACATGCTTCATAATTAGGAAAAGAATTGTTCCTTAACTTAAACCTTCTGATACTTTCAGTTCCTGCTAATGTATTGCATGAAAAAGCTTAATGTTATGAAAATTGCCATTGATTGCCTCATTTTCATATTGTACCTGTTTAATTAAATGAAATAGAAATAAATTATTGTTGGACTTTGTTGGTAGCTACAGACCACGTTGATAAATAATCCTGTGTATGAAGGTTTAAGTGAAATTTTCACAGAAAATGCACATGCATGGTGTTTCATTAAACAATCTTGATACATGAGAGTCTAGACTTATACAATATATTTCAGGAATCATTATTTACCTTTCAAGGTGATTTTTAGCTTTGCAAAAGCATTTGCTACAGATTTCTTTTAAAGAACAGCTTCTTTAGATATATTTGAAAGAGACTTTCATTTCAGAAGGAATCAATTTACACACAGTTGTTCAGGATGCCCCTTTTGTGTAGAGCAAGGTATACCTTTTCCCCTGGAAGAGAAGTAATGCGCCTCTCTGAATTCTGTGTTGTTTTGTGTTTAGGACTGGAACTGGCCTCAGAATCCAACTTTCATTTCACTAATTCTGCATTTATGAGTCCCATTGTGAGCGGCTTTTGATCTGAACAAATATTCAGTATTGTCAAATTAATGCCTGTTTTTTTAAAAAATTCCTTTTCATAAAACATGCCATCTGTGGGACAATGAGGAGCTTCTCTGGTGAATTCTTCTTGTAGAGTGGTGATTGTCAGGAGTGAGTAAACATTCACAGACGTTAAAAGAGCAATACTTTTTAGAAGGAATCTGGACTGGTTTCTTAGTGCCCCCTGCAGGGAAAATATGCATATTTCTATAAACAGGATAATTGTCAGATTCACTGGATTTCATTCCTTGCCTGATACAGTACCTGAGGAGCTGTTGTTATAAAGCTGTTTTTATAAAGCATGATAGGTTGGCAATAATGGGTAAGTGCATGACTGAGTCAAGGAGATATTGTGCTATGAATGTCTCAGAGGATGAGATAGTAACCAATTATTTGGAACCAAATAAATGGAGTCAAAATTTCCAAACAACAAATTTTCTGTTACAGATATGAAGATGTGGTCATAAACAGGCTCACCAGGTATCAGACAAAGCTACTCATAGGTTTAAAGCTAATCTAGTGCCACCTAGAGGCAGTGATAACTCACGGTGATGATGATAATGGTGATGATGATATAAATGGCATTCATTGAGCACCTACTACTGTAGACTGTTTATACATGTCACCTAACTTCATCCTCACACTAACTTTGCAAGATAGATATTATTATGCTTCTTTTACAGATTGGGAAATGGATGCTCAGAGAGGTGGAGTAAATTTCACCAAGGCCACACAGTTAGCAGCTGGCTTGAACTTTTTTGGCTCCAAAGCCCATATTCCTTTTCCTTACCATATTGTCTCTACACAAGATGCTAGAGCTTGCCAGTGGCTGGGGCAAAATCAGTGTTCTTGGCTCTGTGGCAAGGTGTTACTAGAAACTCAGACAAAAGGACAGAAGAAATGCGAATCAGCATGTTTCAGAAGATATATATATATATATATATATATATATATATATTTTAAATGCATTTTAGTTTTGGGATACATGTGAAGAACATGCAAGATTGTTGCATAGGTACATACATGGCAATGTGGTTTGCTGCCTTCCTCCCCATCACCTGTATCTGGCATTTCTCCCATGTTATCCCTCCCCAATTCCCCACCCCCTGCTGTCCCTCCCCTATTTCCCCCCAACAGACCCCAGTGTGTGACACTCCCCTCCCAGTGTCTATGTGTTCTCATTGTTCAACACCGGCCTATGAGTGAGGACATGCGGTGTTTGATTTTCTGTTCTTGTGTCAGTTTGCTGAGAATGATGGTTTCCAGGTTCATCCATATCCCTACAAAGGACACAAACTCATTGTTTTTTATGGCTGCATAGTATTCCATAGTGTATATGTGCCACATTTTCCCTGTCTAGTCTGTCATCGATGGGCATTTGGGTTGGTTCCAAGTCTTTGCTATTGCAAACAGTGCCACAGTGAATATTCGTGTGCATGTGTCCTTATAATAGAATGATTTATAATTCTTTGGATATAGACCCAGTAATGGGATTGCTGGGTCAAATGGAATTTCTATTTCTAGGTCCTTGAGGAATTGCCACACTGTCTTCCACAATGGTTGAACTAATTTACACTCCCACTAACAGTGTAAAAGTGTTCCTATTTCTCCACATCCTCTCCAGCATCTGTTTTCTCCAGATTTTTTAATGATCGCCATTCTAACTGGCGTGAGATAGTATCTCAATGTAGTTTTGATTTGCATTTCTTTAATGACCAGTGATGATGAGCATTTTTTCATGTGTTTCTTGGCCTCATGTATGTCTTCTTTTGTAAAGTGTCTGTTCATATCGTTTGCCCACTTTTGAATGGGCTTGTTTTTTTTCTTATAAATCTGTTTTAGTTCTTTGTAGATTCTGGATATTAGCCCTTTGTCAGATGGGTAGATTGCAAACATTTTTTCCTGTTCTGTTGATTGCCAATTCACTCTAATGACTGTTTCTTTTGCTGTGCAGAAGCTGTGGAGTTTGATTAGGTCCCATTTGTCTATTTTGGCTTTTGTTGCCAATGGTTTTGGTGTTTTAGTTATGAAGTCCTTACCTATGCCTATGTCCTGAATAGTTTTGCCTAGGTTTTCTTCTAGGGTTTTTTATGGTGTTAGGTCTTATGTTTAAGTCTTTAATCCATCTGGAGTTAATTTTAATGTAAGGTGTCAGGAAGGGGTCCAGTTTCTGCTTTCTGCACATGGCTAGCCAGTTTTCCCAACACCATTTATTAAACAGGGAATCCTTTCCCCATTGCTTGTTTTTGTCAGGTTTGTCAAAGATCAGATGGTTGTAGATGTGTGGCGTTGCCTCCGAAGTCTCTGCTCTGTTCCATTGGTCTATATCTCTGTTTTGGTACCAGTACCATGCTGTTTTAATTACTGTAGCCTTGTAGTATAGTTTGAAGTCAGGTAGTGTGATGCCTCCCTCTTTGTTCTTTTTGCTTAGAATTGACTTGGCTATGCAGGATCTCTTTTGGTTCCGTATGAAGTTTAAGGTGTTTTTTTCCAGTTCTGTGAAAAAGGTCATTGGTAGCTTGATGGGTACAGCTTTGAATCTGTAAATTACTTTGGGCAGTATGGCCATTTTCATGATATTGATTCTTCCTAACCATGAGTATGGAATGTTTCTCTATCTGTTTGTGTCCTCTCTTATTTCGTTGAGCAGTGGTTTGTAGTTCTCCTTGAAGAGGTCCTTTACATCCTTTGTTAGTTGTATTCCTAGGTATCAGAAGATATATTTTAATTGTAACAATCAAGGGTTAGAGAGTGGGGGCAATGGCCATCCTCTGGATTTTTTGCAAACTGGTCAGATGGATTAGGATTACTCATAGGATATTTAGAGTAATCAGGCTGAGGTGAACCAATATAGCTGAAAAAGCATACAATTTGTAGTGATGAATGTAATTTTAACTTATGAATTGATAACATATTAGTTGTATGGGCTTGAGGAAATCCCATATTTCCTTTGAACTTGTGTCCTCATTTACAAAATGGGGGTGGATGGCTTACAAATACTTACCTGACACAGTGGTTATAATATTAAATGAGACTGTGTCTGGAATGTTTCTAAATTAAAATATGGTTTCATGCATTCTTTGTCTTAATCACTTGCATTTCTTTTCTAAAAATTTTATAGTTTTTGTTTTTGCTTTGTTTTATAGATATTTTAATTTAAGTTTTTCTTCTGTGCTTTCTTTGATTGCTTTAATGGTAAGCAGTGATTTCCCCTTTATAATCGGAACAAGTGTAATTTGTTATGAAGTGTATTAAAGCTGGAAAATTATGTTTGGCATCTGGATTATAATAATCCTTTGTACAGAAGAGGTTGGAGGGAATAAGTTTAACAATAGTAGATCTGAAAAAGTCTTTGGGATGTCAGCTAATGGTAAGCTCAGTGGGAGCCAGGGCAAAGTCAGCTGGGTTAGTTGATGGATAGTGAGTGCCCAGAACAGAGGAGATAACAGTAACTGAGCTAGTGTCAGCCAACACTGTGAATATGCAATTTCTAGAGTTTCACTTCAAAGGAGTGTTGTTTCACATCCTTGTCAATACTCAAGAGTCATCAGTCGTTAATTACACCTATGTTACTGGGTAAAAGATGGTATCTCTATGCAATTTTAATTGAATTTTCCAAAAATTATTTTTTCCCCAGTCCTGGGTGTTTCAAATTCTGGATAATTAAATATATACCTACCCATAAACCCAGTTATTCCACTCCTGGATATTTAGTCAAGAGAAATGAAGGATACATTCAAACAACATGTATAAAAGAATGTTCATAGTAGCTTTATGCAAAACAGCCCCAACCTGGATAGTGAAATGTTGATCCACAGGAGAATAGATAAAGAAATTTTGGTATATTCCCACTATAGAATAAAAATAAATAAATATATAAGCAATAAAAATGGAAAGAACTGTAAGCAGTACCTGACTTATGATTGTACAAGTTATAATTCTTTTACTTTAAGTGGTGTGAAAGCAACACCATTCAGTAGAAACTGTACTTCTCTCGAGATTCTGGGTAGTGGTGGTGAGCCACAGTTCCATCAGCCATGCATATTTTGATTTATTTCAAAGGGTTTATTGGGTTGTAATTCTATTGTAAGTTGAAGAGTATCTGTACTGTAATTTATAACAACATGAATGAGTCTCAAAAACATTATGCTGAGTTAAAGAAGCCAGAGACAAAAGAGAGCTTACTGTGTGATGATAGGAAAAACTCTACTGTGGTGATAGAAATCAGATCAGTGGCTCCCTATGGGGTGTTCTCTGGGAAAGGACACCAGGGAACTTCCTGAGGTGATGAGGATATTCTATAATTTTATCTGGGCGTGGGTTGCATAGGTATGGTATGTATGTGTTGTTAAAACTCATCACATTGTCTGTAACATGTAAAGTCTGTGCTTTTTGTTATATTAAGTTATACTGCAGTAAAGTTGATTTATAAAGTGAAAAACCAAAGAAATTATAAAATATTTTATTTATAGAATAAAAAACCAAAGAGAGCCTTTTGTCTCTTGAAGAATCTTGGAGACTTCCTGCAGGAAGAGTCTAAAAACCCAGCCCAAATAAAAGAGACAGAGAGAAGGCAGGAGAGCTAACTCCTCCGAGTGGAAGGGTATCTTGTGAAGAGTTCGATACCTATTGTGTGTCACTCCACAAGAGAGGGAGGAAGTGTCAGGGAAGCAGACAGTTTGACCTCTGTAAAAGAAGAGCTTTTTTTTTTTTCCCCTAAAGAATTAGAGATGTCTTGTGATGGAATGGGCTGTCTTGGGAGACCGTGAGCTTCCTGTCATTCAGCAGAGTTGGGTAACTTCTGTCAGCATGTTGTAGTAGAGTGTGTCCATGTAGTGACTGGGAGAGTTAACTAGGTGGCCTCAGGGCTTCCTCCTCTGCAGATTCTGCAGTTAGAGATGGTCTTGGGTAAGGGGTTTAGCATGTGCTTTGGAGTAAGGCTGCCCATAGTTGAATCTGGGAATCTTGGGTCTACCACTAGTGAGATGAGTCATTTTAGGTAGGGTGACTTCTCTAAATCTCAGTTTTCTTATATAAAAAGTGGTGTGGAAGGCTGAGGTGGGCGGATCACAAAGTCAGAAGATCAAGACCATCCTGGCTAACACAGTGAAACCCCTTCTCTACTAACAATACAAAACAATAGCCCAGTGTGGTGGCATGTGCCTGTAATCCCAGCTACTTGGGAGGCCAAGGCAGGAGAATTGCTTGAACACTGGAGGTGGAGGTTTCAGTGAGCTGAGATAATGCCACTGCACTCCAGCCTGGGGAACAAAGGGGAAACACGCCATAAAAAAAAAAAAAAAAAAAAAAGTGGTGTGTGTGTGCGCATGCGTGTGTGTGTGCATGCATGTGTGTGTACTTACCTGTGTTTATCTTTCTTTTCTGTCATGTGATCCACCTACGATGCTGCACAACCTCAAAGACTTGGAACTGAGGCTGAAATTGAGATGATTCATGTAAAGGGCATAGCAAAGCATCTAGCATGTATACTAAGCCCATGATAAGAGCTCAGTAAATTTTAGCCATCATTATTATTGCTCTTATTATGAGTCTAAGAATTTTAGGTATCAGCATGTACCAAAAGTAGATGTTTTGGGGTAAAATTTAGGGGCTCATACTAAACCCTTCATATTGGACTCTTAAAGTGGCTGTTACCTCCATCAAAAGGTATGACTAACCTTTCACAGGTGAATTTAAAAATGGGAAAATAAGCCTTTTAAAAAATACATTTTTGCCGAAGAAAAAAGGGCAATACATGTATATCTTTGACATGAGGGATTCTTTTGTGCTTGGTTATGTTCTTACTTGGCTCTGGTGAGGTGTGGTTGGTAGGATGAGGTTTTTCTTGGTCCCCGTTTTGTAGGACAGATCACTGTAGCACAACGAACACTTTCAGTAAGGAAAGAATTAATTTCAAATAATCTAGGCCCAAATATGTAGTTTCCCAAAAGGTTCTGATGGATTAAAATGTTCATTTATTTTAAAATGAGTCATTCAATTACATGGATCAACATTTAAAAGGAACAAATGGCTGTATAGTGAAATGTCTTCCTCTTGTCCTCTGTTCCCCAGAATCTAGGTCCCACTGCAGGGCCAGCCAATTTAATCAGTTTCTCGTGTATCTTTCTAAAGGCATTTTATGCCAATTATAGTATTTTATGGGTCTTTTTTCTATATTTGTTTTACACAGAAGCTTACCTATGAGTGTTTTTTGCCTTGCATTTATATAACAATCTTCACTTAATCATATTTCATTTTAGAACATGAAAGCTGTCTCTTTCATTTTAATGCCTACATCATATTCCACTGTGTACATGTATCTATATCTTTATATGCCTATGTGTGTTATACTTGATTTAACCAGTCTGTTTTTAATGTACATGTAGGCTGTCCCCCACATTTTGGCTAATAAAAACAAGGCTTTAGTAAATAATTTGACTCCTAGGTCATTTCATACATGTACAAGTATATATGTAGAATAAATTTTTAAAAGTAGACTTTCCGAGTGAAATGACGTATCATTTAAAAAATATTTTGAAAGATCTTGCCAATTTTCCCTCCGTTAAAGTTATACCAATTTACCTTCTATCAGAAATGCGTTAGAGTGACTATTGACCCCCAAATACTCACCAACATGATATATTCTCAGTCTTTGTTCTTTGCCAATCTAGTGAGTGAAAAAGGGGATCAAACATTTCTTCAGATGTTTAATGTCAATTTGTGTTTCCTTTTCTGTAAATTGTCTGTTCATATCCTTTGCCCATTTTTGATTAGTTAAGAAGTATAAGTTTTTGTTATTGAGTTTATTAGAATAAAAATGTTTATAATATTTCATGTTTCCTGCTTCCTTTCAGCATTTTTTATTTTTAAAATTAACATACAGTAAAGCTTACTTTATTGGTGTTCTATGAGTTTTAGCACATTTATAGATTTGTGTGACCATCTCACAGTCAGGATATAGAACAATTTCTTTTCTTTCTCTCTCTCTTTCTTCTTCCTTCTTTCTTTCTTTTTCCTCCCTTCCTTCTTTCTTTTCCCTCCCTCCCTCCCTCCCTCCCTCCCTCCCTCCCTCCCTGCCGTCCTTCCTTCCTTCCTTCCTCGCTTCTTTCTTTTTCCTTCCTTCCTTCCCTCCCTTCCTCCCTTCCTCCTTTCCTCCTTGCTTTCTTGCTTCCTTTTTTCAGACTGAGTCTCGCTCTGTCACCCAGGCTGGAGTGCAGTGGCACAATCTTGGCTCACTGCAACCTCCACCTCCCAGGTTCAAGGAATTCTCCTGCTTCAGCCTCCTGAGTAGCTGGGATTATAGGCGCCTGCCACTGCACCCAGCTAATTTTTGTATTTTTGGTAGAGAGGATTTCACCATGTTGACCAGGTTGGTCTTGAACTCCTGACCTCAGGTGATCCACCTGCCTCTGCTTCCCAAAGTGCTGGGATTAAAGGCATGAGTTACCGCACCTGGGCAACAATTTCCTCATTGCTGATCACTCTCTTGTGCTGCCCTTTTGTAGTTAAGCCCTCCTTATCCCTGAACTTTGTAACCACTACTCTGTTCTCTGTAGCTACATTTTTGCCTTTTGTCAAATGGGACCATGCAGCGTATGACTTTTTGAGATTGATTTCTCTCAGCCTAATGCCTTTGAGAGTCATCCCTGTTGTAAGTATCCAATAGTTCATCTCTTCTTATTGCTGTGTGACATTTCATTGTATAGATATGCAAAAGTTTGTTTATCCATTCACCCACTGAAGAACATTTGAGTTGTTTTCAGTTTTGGTGATGATTAATAGGGCTGCTTTAAACATCATGTAAAGATTTTTGTGTAACTGTAGGTTTTAATTTCTATTGGGTAAATACCTAGGTGTCAGTTTCTTTTGACTGTTTCTTTCCTTTGCTATAGTTACACTTTTCTGTTTTTTCCCCATCATTTTTATTGTGTAATACTCATTAATAATATATTGTAGAGATATTGGATTCTGTAATCTTCTTCTGAAGATGACTTATTTTTATTTAGCATGCAGTTCAATTACTGGATGATCACCTAATGATTGTGTAGGTTTGCATTTATATCTTGTTATACTATATCTGTGGAAAGTCTGAGGTGATTCAGAAAGCCCTCTAATTTGGTGGGACTGAACTTCTAAACTGTTTTTTCTGTGGCTTTTGTCAGAGCTTGGATTAAGGTTGAGGTAGGTCTAGAGTAGATCTTATTCTAGCACATGGTCCTTAATCCTAAGAGGAAGACTTTCTGGTATGTCAGCTTATTGCTCAAGGAATTAATAAGTTGTTAATAAAGTCTCTCCACTCAGGTTGGGCTAAACTTCCCAGTGCTCTCTAGCACCACTTGATCTCTAGTGTCTGTTTCATTATCAAGCTCACAGCTACCAGTCTTTGGGAAGACTCATGCAGTCCCATTGTGTGCATGTGAGCCTAGCTCTTGGACGAGGGCTTTTGGAGAACTCCAAAATGAACTTGTGGTGTCCCTCTGTTATAGTTATCTCCTCTCCAGTGCCCTGTCCCATAGTTCACTACTGTTTTAGCTGCCCCAAACTTTGATTTTTGCCACGTAGCAGGACCACTGTGCTCTGCTTGGACTTTAGCTCATTATGCCTTAGTTGGGAAGTTATCTTCTGGCAGGTTGCTCTGATGACTGACAACAGTGGCTTCCTTTATTTGCCTATTGTAACAGTTTTTTTTGTTGTTGTTGTTGGCATAGGGCAAGTCTGGTACCAGTTAATTCTATTAGAAGCTTACTTGAATGACATATCTAGGATGATTTATTAAGGGCAACAAGGGGGTCTGTTGCTTGCAACCTAAATTTTCATCAAGGACAACTTTGTTTTTTCAACTGTCGGAGAACTCTGTGCTGAAGGGTACTAGGTAGCTGACTTGGCTTGGTCATTTTCTGTGTTCTTATGCTTGCTAAGAGTGGATTTGGAACCTTTTTCAAGTAACTGAAACACAGCTTCTGTGAACTGCACTAGGTAATTAATTTTTAATTTTCAGTCCAGTTCTACCATGGCAGTAAAAACAAGTTCAATTATATGCTTATTGGGATTTCTTGATTCTTATAAATTCTGAAGAGTTTTTTTTTTTTTATCACAACAGAGATTAGATTTTTCCCCAGCACAGTGTGACTTCAGGACAGTTTTGCCCTTCTCAAAAGGGGCAGTTTTCTTATCTGTGAGATGGGGACAGGTCATGGAAGAAAAAAGCGTATATAACAAAATTGGAAAATGTTGTTTTTAACCTGGTGTTAAGTAACAACAAATTATAGGTAATGTCTACTAAGTTTTGAATATGGTCATCACGGCATTCCTTTTTTTTTTTTTTTGCTTTAGACAGCCTTGCTTTGTCACCAGGCTAGAGTGAAGTGGCACAATCTTGGCTCACTAAAACCTCCAACTCCCTGGTTCAAGTGATTCTTCTGCCTTAGTCTCCTGAGTAGTTGGGATTACAGGCACATGCCACCATGCCTAGCTAATTTTTGTATTTTTAGTCGAGATGGGGTTTCACCATGTTTGCCAGGATAGTCTCGATCTGCTGACCTCATGATCTGCCTGCCTTGCCCTCCCAAAGTGCTGGGATTACAGGCATGAGCCACTGCACCTGGCCAGTTATGGCATTCTTATACAATCATCCCCAGTAGAAAAAGAAACAGGTATTAGAATACTTCTCTAGTGATGAATGACCTGATTTTTCTCTTATTACTTTCTAGGAAATAAAGAATTGCTGTATGGCAGTCCTGCAGTCCTAATGCTTATTCATTTATTCACTCATTGATTGAGACCTTTATTAATTTGCTATTGATGCAATGTGCCATAACACCATAGCTTTTAAATTTCAGTGGCATAAGACAATAGGCATTTATTTAGCTCATGAGTTGGGTTAACTGGGAGTTGGTTGATCTAACTGAGGCTCAGCAGGAGCTGTGGAGCTTTGCTCACCATATTTCTCATTCTCCTTCTGGGACCAGTGCATTACCCTAGAAATTTTCTTCTCATAGTTATGGCAGAGGTCCAAGAAAGCAGGTTCAACTACATAAGCACATTTTAAGCCTTTGCTGCATTACATTTGCCAACATCCTGTTGGTCAAAGCAAAGACACATGGTTAAGACCAACATCAATGAAACAGATATATATGTTCCTCCTATGGGGGTCAAGAGGAGGCAGTAAATATTATTGAACAATAATGCAATCTGCTTCAAGTCTTATCATATACTAGTCATTAAGGCTAAAAAGATGAATATGATATAGTCATTTTCCGTAGGAGCCCTCAAAAAATTGATCCTGAACCTTAAGTACAGTATTCTTATAGTTAATGGAAGGTGTAGAGAAGGAGTTAAAACTCTAGTCCAAATGAAACAGAAATACTCAGGCTTTAGGGATTTTTCTTTTAATTTCACACCTTGGAGAATGTTAAACTTGGATTGCTGGCAGTCTACCAAAGCATTGTGTTGAGCTGAAATCCCCTGCTATTAATAACCAGGTATACTGTGATTTTGAGATTTAAAGCCATGATCTCATGTTAGAAGCTGCAGTTGGCCAGGAAGCTGTTTGGATTCCTAACACTTCTGAAATCACTTAGGCAAAGATGCTGGCAATTAAAGGAAAAACTCATAAGCAGGTCTGTACAGAGGGAGTCAGAGCTTCATGGCTTGGTTTCAGGAAGTCTCAGTAAGAAGGTGCAATAGAAAACTGAAATATGCAAGCCATCCAACCACTTGAAGGGACAATATAGGATTATTGCAATGAATGACTGCAGAGACTGAGGAAGATCTTGATGGATAGCATTGAGCAGAGCAATGGCCTGGAAATGCTGGTGCCTCATGCCTCCTTCCCTTTTCTAAGGGCCTCTGCTTCATAAATTGGTGTTGGGGCTACAGTTAGGCCTGAGGAAGGCTCAGAAAAACTGGGCTGGTGGGATGCTGAGAACCTCATGCTTGTTTTGAGTCATATAAAATTTAGGACACTGAAGTCAGGGAGCCTGAGCTGAAGGGCTGAGATTCTGGTCCAGAATCCAGAATCCTCAAACTCCCCAAAGTCTGGCTCTTAACAACACCCAAGGATGACTAAACAAAATGAACAAAAGTTTAATGGGAAAAAATTCACTGGGATATAAGAAAGATGATTTCAGGTTTTGTGAATCCTACTTTAGAAACATCTGCTCTGTTCCAACACTCTTATTTCACAGTTGAGGAATAAAGGGACTTCCCTAATGTCACATGAATCTATGGCAGAGCTAGGGTATAGCCAGTTGTATGGCCTCAAGGTATCCACTAATAACTAACGGCTAATATTTGCTGAGGGCTTTCTATGTGCTAGGCTGTTCTAAACACTATATTTAATAGTATCTTTTCATGTTCACTAAAATTCTGTGGATCAGGTACTGTAATTATTCTCATTTAACAGAGGAGATAATGAGGCACTGAGATACCACCCAATTTGTTTAACGTCACACAGGTAGTAAGTAGCGGAGCCAGGATTAAAAGTCAAGGAGTCTAACCCAGAGTCTGGACTATTAATTTCATTGATATACCGCAGTGAGATCAGTTAATTAGGAAAGGATCTCCACCTTTCTGAAGACTGACAGAGCTCATATTTATAGGAAGAAAGCCCTTAAATTATCCTTATAGAGAGGTAGGGCTAGAAAATGTTGTCAGTTGCATCAGAATTGCAGAAGGAATGCCAGAAAGTCTCATGAGCTGTCCAAGGTGCTGAGTTGATGCTTTAACTTAGGGATCTTTATCTATTGCACCCATCATAAATGTTTAATAATGTCTATGTTGAAAGTTCAGAATTTTAGAGCTGAATGAGGTGTGATATAATAGTCATATCTATACCATGTGACAAGCATTCTAGATTTGTTATTTTACTAAAGCTTCACAACAATTCAGTGATCTTTCTTTCTTTTGAGGAAGAGAGAGAGGGAGATAAGCTACTACCCATGTTACAAGGCAGAATGGAACAACTACTTATTAGAAGCATAAAAATTGGGATATGCAAAGGAGTGATAAGAAAGTATTTATGGCAGGGCGTGGTGGCTCACACCTGTAATTCCGGCATGTTGGGAGGCCGAGGTGGACAGATCACGAGATCAGGAGATCGAGACCAGCCTGGCTAACACGGTGAAACCCCATCTCTACTAAAATAATAATAAAAAATTATCTGGGTATGGTGGTGCGTGCCTGTAGTCCTAGCTGCCTGGGAGGCTGAGGCGGAAGAATTGCTTGAACCCGGGAGGCAGAGGTTACAGTGAGCCAAGATTGTGCCACTGCATTCCAGCCTGGGCTCCATCTAAAAAAAAAAGAATTTGTGGTCTTTGAAGTGAAATTAGAGGGATAATTTCAGTGCAGTTAAGGGGACAGTATGGGTAAAGGAATGGTCTGAGCAAGGAAAAGTAGATCTGTGTAGTGATGCTGAGACTTCACACATATAGAACACATGTTTTCAGTCTCCTTCATGCACTCATGACTCATACCTCTGAAGTATCATCTTATTTTGCCCACTGATGTGAAATAGCACATTGGAATCCATCCTAATATAGAGCTTCAAGAAGGCACTGCTCATTGAGAGTGTGAGAATGTGAGATAAGTTTTTTTGGTCCTCCTGGAGTAGCACCTTTGGTGAGTAAAGTATGTGGTGGCAGTTAGATAATCTACCTCATCCTACTTCACTTCAAGATGATAAGACAGAGCGTCAGTATTAATCAAAGTCATGCAACAAGTGAGGTAAAGAGCTAGAAGAAACATAACCCCATCTCCAGATCAGGACCTCACACTGATAACTTCTCTCAGGATTTCTCAGTGCTAGATTCATTGGTCAGTTGCACCAGCTGTATCAAGCAACACCCAGGTGCTTAATAAAAATGCATGGTACCAAACTCCATGCCATACCAGTGGAACAGATCTCCTGGCAAGTGGGGCCTGAGAATCTAGATGTTTAACAAGCTTTCTGAGTTATTGTGGAGTAGCACAAGGTTTATACAGAACACTGATTGTCTATAAGAAGTTAGTAAGGCTTCATTGGGAAATTGATGCTAGCAATATTGTTCCTTTCACAATTGATTTAAAGCATATATCACAACATAACTTATGCATTTATGTAGTTGCTTTACCTGCATGATAATCTGCCTTTAAGAAAAGATGTTTCTTATTTAAGAGTTACTTCTTGGCACTTGCATTTTGGCTCTGCATTTATTGGCTGAATGATTTTAAATATATGTCTTAGCCCCTCAACATTCCAATTTTCCTACATGTAAATGACATTAAACACCTACCTTATAAAGCTACTGTAATGTTCATATAGACAATACTAATAGGACATTTAGAACCTACTCTGGCACACAGTAAGCATTTTATACATAATTGTTATTTTTTTAGTATAGTTATTTTTAGCATAACGTAGCTATAAAGCTCTTCTTGCAACTTTTTTTTGGGTGATTTTTAAATTGCTGCATTCTTATTATTTTTTTTTTTAAGTGACAAGGTCTCACTCTGTTGCCCAGCATTGCAGTGGCATGACCATAGCTCACTGCAACCTGCAAGACCTGGACTCAAGCAATTCTTTGACCTCAGCCTCTTGAGTTAAGTTGCCACATTTATTATATCTCTTGACTTTCTGTTTATAAAATATCAGGCCAGGTATGGTGGCTCATGCCTGTAATCCCAGGGCTTTGGGAGGTCAAGGTGAGAGAACTGCTTGAGCCCAGGAGCTTAAGACCAGCCAGGGTAGCATTGTGAGACCCTGTATCTAAAAAAATAAAATTACCCAGGCATGGTGATGCATGCCTATAGTCCCAGCTACTTGAGAGAGGTAGAGGTGAGAGGATAGTTTGGTCTCAGGAGTTTGAGTTTACAATAAGCTGTAATTGTACCAATGTACTACAGCCTGAGCAACAGAGTGAGACCCTGTCTCTAAAAATTTAAAAATCAACATGTTATGTTTAAAAACATGTTCCTTGGTCAAACACTATTGTAATAATAAATGGAAGCATATCATTGTTGAACTGGAGAGGTAAGAAGGCATTATTTCATAAGAGGTCTTATGTGTTATGCTGACTAGTTTTGTTTTTATTCTGTAGGCAACAGTTGGTCATTGAATATTTTGACCTGAAGAGTGAGGAGACACAAATAGTGTCTTGGGAAGATTAATTTGGCACAGGATGCCTTGCAGGTAGGCCAGTTAAAAAATCATAGTGGTAGCTCATGTAGGAGGTGATAAGTTCTTGTATTAAGTTTGGCCACTGAAAGTATGAAAGGCAGGAAGAGACCTGAGAGGTTATTATATAGGAAAATAGAAAGTATTTGGTTAATGAATTTTATTAGTCTGTTCTCACGCATCTATAAGAACATCCCCAAAACAGGGTAATTTATAAGGGAAAGAGATTTAATTGACTCACAGCTCTGCATGGCTGGGGAGGCCTCAGGAAATTTCCAGTGATAGCGGAAGGGGAAGCAAACATCTTTCTTCTTATGACAGCAGCAAGGAGAAGCGTAAAGCAAAAGGAGAACAAGCCCCTTATAAAACCATCAGATCTTGTGAGAACTCTCTCACTGTCACGAGAACAGCATGGAGGTAACCACCCCCATGATTTAATTACTTCCCTCTGGGTCCCTCCCACAACATGTGGGGATTATGGAAACTACAGTTCAAGATGAGATTTAGGTGGAGACACCACTAAATCGTATCATGAATATAAAGAAGAAGTAAGAGATGAAAATAATTGTGGGGTTTCAAGCTTGAGCGATGAGGAAGTTGATGATATCTTTGACAGAAATAGAGATATTTAGAGGGATACCCAGCTATAGGTAAGAAATCAGTCTAACTTTTGATCCTGTTTGGCAAATTGTAAAAACATGATAACAGGCAGATGTATTGACTCCTTTATACATGAGTCAGTTTGAGTTAAACTTTTCATCAAGTACATTTGAATACAATTTCTTTATGAAATTCTACCCACATCCCATTCCATCTTTTTATTACATTTGAATTTTATCCCTTGTTGTTTGGGGGTTCTTAGTTGCGAGCAAAAGAAACTGCCTCTGGCTAACTTAAACAGGAAAGGAATTTATTAAAGTGATATTGGTTTGCTGACAGAATCACTGAGAAGGCTAGGGATCTAGGCTCAGAATAGGGACAGAAACAAGGGATTATGGGGAGCAGCTGCCACCACAGCCAAGAGCATGCTAAACCCCAGTCTGAGAAGACATAACTGTCTCCACCATGGAATGCTGATGCCATGGCTTGTATTGCCACTGGCACTGGGCAGAGGATGCTGTCCCTGATTTGCTGCCTTTGAAAACTGGAAGCTTCCGCTGCCACCATTATCTTACTTCTGGAATACATTATCCTCTGTTCCTGCTTATTTGTATCACTAGGCCCTTGCTCAAAGTCCAAGATGGAGGTGTCTGATTGATCAAGCCCAGGTCTCATGCTCTAGCTATGAGGATGCTGGGATAGGAGTGTCTTCCCTTTTTAGTTTTCATGGTGAGAGATGAATCCTGTCCCTCCAGCATTCCTAAGATGGGACATCCATTTAGACATTCAGACATTTGGCGGCCAAAACAACACAAAGCACAAAAACTCAGCAACAGCTAATGTCTGCCACACGTGCTTGCAGGTTATATTTTATATCATGAGAGCAGAGTATCTAGAAACACTTTTTTCCTTTCTTTTTAGTTAGTTTCCAATATAGATATAGGATGTCCTAAAAATCAAAGCACTTGCAGCCACAGCTAAAAAGGTCAGAAAATTGCCCAGTATTTCATGGCTGGGGTTGCTCAAATTGTAGCCTATTATAGACTGAAACAGACCACCATGACCTTTTCATATGGCAGGATGTTGTATTATCAGAACTCCCTCTTTCTATGATTTTTTTTGCCCTTTTCCCCTTTCCCACTTATTTGAATTCAGGCCTGAGAGGAAAAAAATAAAAACAAAAGATATGGCCTGAAATTACAGGTTGGGGGAGAACAGACTGTAACTTTGAACTTAGTGATAAAGAATTTTCCCTTATTAATTTGAGCAGAACTTTACATTGGGAATTAGGATGCTCAAATCCTAATATTGGGCAAGTCTCTGCTTCTCTCTGGACTTGAGGGTCTTCATTGATGGGGTCCCTGGATTGGATTCAGGCAGACACAGATTTGGGGTCCAGCTCCCCATTTACTGACTGGTGTGAACCTGGGGATATCTCACGCTTACCTTCATTTTTCTCACGGGAGAAGCAGGGATAATGTAATAGGATCATCCTCATAGATTTATTGTGAGACTTAAATAAGGCAGCGTTTTTCACATTCCAGGAAAAAATAGGGTGGTTGTATCCTAGACGGTATTTCAGGAGGTGTCTGAGAATCTGATATTTCACATAATTTGCAGAGTAATTCATAGAGTGTGTGTATGTGTGTTTTATAGTACATATAGTGTAAAAATCAGAGTGGATTTCTATTTTTAGGTTTTAGAAATTAAAAAAGAAGAAACTTCATTTCTTCTTTTTCCCATTTCACAATGTGAGTATAGTACTGTTTAAAATACTGTGAAAGGTACTCAGAAATGACAGGAATAGTACATGCTTAGTATTTTCTAGGAGCCTATGACTTAGATGAGGAGACCAGAAATACAAAGTTTAATTCTTATATTGATAAGAATTAAAGTATGAAAGAGTGACTGAGGTGGTGTCATGATGAGAGTGAGAGTGCTGTGATCTTGGAAGAGGGAAGGGTTACACTGAGCAGGGAGGACAGAGCCAGCTCCCCGGATTTCCAGGGGAGTTCCTTAAAGAATGTAGTTAAGTTGACACTGGGCATCAAGGCAGCTTTGCTATCTCTAAAGCTGCCAGTTTTGACCATGAGAGCTGAGATGCTCCTATTCCTCTACAGGTTAGGGAAAGTGGCTGGTGTGGTGGTTTTAAAACATGTCAGCAAATTCTTTGACATGACTCTTATTAAAAGATGGGATCTAATTCCCCTTCCCTTCACTTGTAATGAATAGAACATGGCAAAAGTGACTTGGTGGACTTTCAATCAAGCCGAAGTTAGAAAAGGCAATACAGTTTCCATCAGGCTCTCTCTATTTTGAGATGCTCACCTTTGAAACCCAGGCATCACGCTGTGAGGATGCCAGGCAGCCACATAGAAATCTGTGGCCCCGGCTGAGGCATCGGACGAGAGCTAGCATTGCCTCAACTGCCAAACATGCCAATGGGGGACCCCGTAGATGATTCCAGCCCCCAGCCTTCAAGCCATGCCAGCAGACAGGAAGTAGAGCCGAGACCAGCTGTTCCCACTGAATGCTACAAAAATTGCCGACTTGGAAGAAAAATAAATGTGGCTGTTTTAAGCAACTAAGCTCTGGGTGTTTTGTTACAATAGCAATAGATAAATGGAACACCTGGTGACTTGACAATTACTTCAGAGTGCGGGTAGCTTGCTCCTGTGGCCTAGGAAGCAATTTCATGTAAAATTGTTCTCTTCTGGTTTAAAAGGAAGATGGACTGTAAGCTATCCAAACACCAATAGAGAGTTGCATCATGGGGGTCTAAGTACTTAAATAATGACACGAAAGGGAAGTATAGCATAAAGAAAAGATAAATATTTAAGGTGATGCATATGCCAGTTACCCTGATTTGGTTATATGAACATATCAAATTATCACATGTACCTCCAAAATCTGTGCAACTACTATGTATCAATAAAAATTAATATTAAAAATCAATAAAGAAAAGCAAAAAGAAGTAAAGATAACATTAAGGGTGTTACAATTGTAGGTAGGGGAGTAGATGCAAACACAGTTGTTAGTAGAATTGCTTTTCTTTTAGGTTTGTGACATAAATGATCAAATCCTATTTCTTTCACCTCTGAGTTTGCTTCTGAATATCCCTGGCTATGGTGCAACTATAATGCTCCTAGAATGGTGCTAAGCACACTATAGGGTAAAAAGACCTTTGTCATTCTCCTGCTGGATCTTTTCTTCTTGCTATCTGCCTCACAGTTCTTTCCAGATGCATTGTCCCCTCTTAATCAACGTGTCAAAAATCCAATGTATTACTATTACTGTTCCTTCAAAAATTGCTGCTCATTCTGCTTTTTGGAGCCTAGCTAGGGACATTGTTATCTTTTTAGTTGCAGAGCACTTTGAGGTTGACTTTACCTTTCCTTTCCCCACTCTAGCCAAATGAGCAGACAGTCTGATTGATTCAACTTCTGAAGTGCTTTTTGAGTCTTTTCTTTCCTCTCCATTCCAACTGCAGAACACATAGCAGCTTAGAGAGGTTAATTCATTTTGTCTAAGGTTATATATTTTGTATGTGACATGTCCAGTTCACATTTATGGAAGAGAGGATATGGAGAATTAGGAATTTTTATATATTTTTGGTGGGATCATACTTTGGCATAATTTTTATGGTGGACAATTTGGTAATTTCTATGAAAATTTAGAATGTCATGACTTTTGACTCAGGAGCTTCATCTCTAAGTTTTATCTTCCAGTTTACTTTAACACTTATATGTTGGTATGTGTAAACAGTTATTCACTGTAGCGCTGTATATAGTTGCAAAAGTTGAGAAAGTACCTAAATGACCATCCAGTAGGTCACTGGTTAAATGAATGATGATGATATGTTCATATAATGAAATACCATTATTGTGAAATTATTGTATCTTAATGAATTAATTAATTTGTTCATTGCTTCCCCCTCCCCCAGCATAGAATAAACTTCATGAGATCAGATCCCTTGTTTATCTTATGCTCTATCCAACATCTAGCTCAGGCCTGACATGTAGGTGCTCAATGGGTTTTTGCTGAATGAATGCCTGAATGGTGGGTGCATGGATGGAATTAGAGGTCAGGAAGACAGAGGTTTGTATACTGTTCACATATAGATGATGATTGAAGCAATAAGAGTAGAGGAGATCATCTGGGAATAGTGTAGAGATGACAGTCAAGTGCAGAACCCATCAGATGGCCCATAATTTCTCCAGCCAGCTTCCTCATAACTGGATTTGGACAAAATGTCTGCCTTCTCTTTGGAAAGCAAAAGAGTGCTGTGCTTAAGAGCAGGGCTCTGGAGTAGATGCCTGGGTTTGAATCCAAACCCTATAATTTACTCTCTGTGCCCTTAATCCAGCCCTTTAAACTTGCTGAGTCTCAGAGTTTCCTTACATAATGGAGTTAATGATGGTATCTGCCATATAGAAATTTTATGAGGGTAACATTAGATTATAGGCTAGATCCTTGTAAGCCTTAAATAAAAATTGTACTTGTTATTCTATTATTAAGAATAGGATTAAACTGCACTAACCCAAGTGGAAATGACTATAGTAAAAATACAGGCATATGTATAATACTTTATGATTACTGAGGTGTTTTGCACTTGTTTGCTCATTCAATTTGTACAACAAGCCAGCACCTAAAATATCATTATCCCTATGTTATAATGTCCTGAGGCTAAAATGTGGCAAAATTTGGACAAGAACCTAATGTTTATATTTCCCAAGTCCAGGAGCCTTTCAGATTGAAGAATCAGAAGGAGAATATCTAGTACAAAGATTTAACAGTGACATTCATTTATCTGGGATAAAACTGACTTATCCCTGAAACAGTTGGGTGCCAAGCCTTTGAATTATATGTCTCCTAAAAACTTCCAGCATTCAATGGAAGAATGTCACTCTGAGATGGTTTATTTGGACTGCAGCGCTGGAGCAGTTGAAGTTAATCTTTTCCATTTCTTCATTCAACAGGTATTTGTAGAGCTTTGTGACAGGTACTGTGTGGGATACAGAAAGGTACAATTTATAGATTTTGCCCTTTAAGGTTTTATTGCATAATTGCAATGAGAGGAAGGTAAAAACACACACTGTAAAACCATAACTTTTTTAGAGAAATGTCTAAACTTCCAGTCTCTGTGGTGGAAGTTTAGAAAAAAATCATACGTAATATGGACCGTATTTTCTCTCAATCAAGCAGACATCAATTGGCAGAAAAGTCATCAAACATTGCTTTCTTGTCATGAATTGACTTGTTAAGTACAAGAAGGAGATTGTTCAAGATACAAGAAACTTTCTCTTTAACAGGTAGCTGGCAAACAGAAAAATAAAGGACAAACAAAAAAAAATAGAAAAGTTTTTGCATCATGTATGATGACACAGTTCCCGTGTGTGATACTGGAAGGTGGGAAGAGACAAAACTGGGTGGGCCCATCACTACGTCTCTGTTTCCAAATCCTTTGACTTTCAGGGGCAAGAGAAAGGCAATTTATTATTATTATTATTATTTAGATGGAGGCTTACTCTGCTGAGCAAGCTGGAGTGCAGTGGTGTGATCTTGGCTCACTGTAACCTCTGCCTCCCAGGTTCAAGCAATTCTGCTCCCTCAGCCTCCCAAGTAGCTGGGACTACAGGTGCGTGCCACCACATCAGGCTAATTTTTGTATTTTTAGTAGAGACGTGGTTTCACCATATTGGCCAGGCTGGTCTTGAACCCATGACCTCATCATCTGCCTGCCTCTACCTCCCAAAGTGCTGGGATTACAGGTGTGAACCACTGAGCCCAGCCTAATTCCTTCTTTAAACCATTACTGGCAGGAGGTTTTCTTCGAATGAGGCAATGTGATCGACTCTGGAAGGATAGATATAAGAATAAAGACTGCTCCCTGCTCCTAAGAAACAGAGGCAACATTATAGAATTGTATTGCTGATCTTGAGCCAGACTGTCTGGGTTTATATTCAGTTCCTACTACTTAGCAGCTGTGAGACCTTGGGCAAATAACTCAACTGCTCTGAATCTTGGTTTCCCAACCTAGAAAATGAATGTAATAATGGTGAGGATTAAATGAGCAATCCATGTAAATCCCATAGCACCATCCCAGGCACATAATAAGTATGCAGTAAATAATAGCTCTTGTTGTTAATGTATAAAAGCATAGAAGAGTACTATAGGCTGAATGTTTGTGAACCCTTCAAATTTGTTTGTTGAATTTCTAACCCCCAAGGTGATGATTTTAAAAAGGGGGTCTTTGGGAATCGACTAGGTAATGAGGGAAGAGTCTTATTAATGGGATTAGTGCCCTTATAAATGAGGCCCAACAGGTCCCTTGCTCTTTCACCATGTGAGGACACAGTTAGAAGGTGCTGTCTGTGAACCAGAAAGCAGGCTCTCAACATACACTGAATCTGCTGGTGCTTTGATCTAGGACTTCCCAGCCTCCAGAACTGTGAGAAATGAATTTCTTTTATTTATAAGCCATCTAACTTATGCCGTTTTGTTATAGCAGCCCACACAGCCTAAGACAAGGAGTTATGCTTCCACTTTGGATGCAGAAAGCTGGAGTGAGCGTCAGTCCCATTCTAACAATGAGAAAAGCCAGTGAAACTGCAAAATCCTGTTTTTAGACCCATTAGAGAGCTGAGGTCACAGAACAAGCAAACAGCCTGAATTCTGAGAAGGGAAAGGTTGCTCTGAGGAGAGATAAACAGGTTAACTATCTCTTCTGTGATGGAACATAGAAAGCAGGGGAGGCTGCTATATAAATGAGTAAGATAAATCAACTAACATTTTAATGAGTTTCTCTAGGCTGAGTATGGGCTAGCACAAAAGAAGAAAACCCCAGGAACCTCCTGATACAGCAGGAATTTGTACCCAGTTGCAGGCTGTTTTCTATAGACGTTTGCTAAGCCCTCACAAGAGTGATTGAGGGAAGAACAAGAGACCAGAGAGCCATCTTCATTTATGCAGGTATCGGGGAGGGGTTGGCCACTGTGAGAAAGAAAGGCACAAAATCCACCCTCCTACCCTGAACCATATTTCCTACACAGACAAACTTTTAAATTGCTGGGGAAGGGCAGCACTCTATAACTTACAGGGAATAGATAAAGACTCGTTGCTGCTACATGGAAAGGCAGAGGCCCAAGAGATCAAGTCCAACTGTATAAACACACATCTAGCCTCTGCTGCATTAATCCCTGTACTAATAGCCTTATCAAAGAAGAGGCACGCCTATTTCAAGGAAGAAGTACTGTTACTCTTACTGCTTTATATACAATATCTGGGATTCAATAAGACTATGAGACACACAAAACAGTTAAAGGAAACTCTCGCTGAAAGAAAAAGTGATCAATAGAACCAGGCTCTGAGATGATCAGGATTTTAGAACTTTAGATCAGTCAGGAACTTTAAAATAATTATATTTACAATATTAAAGAAACTAGAGGAAAAAGTGGACAAGATACATGAACATATGTAGAATTTCAGGAGAAATGGAAAGCATAAGAAAAAGTCCAATGGAAATGGTAGGAACAAAAAAAATTTCACATAAATCAGAGGTAAATATTTTTTGATGGGTCATCAGTAAAGTTGACACAGCTGAAGAAAGAATCAATGAGCTTGGAGATAATTCAGTATGAATTGCCCAAACTGCAACACAATGAGTAAAGAAACATAAAAGAATATCCAAGAGCTATGATACAGTTTGGCATTTGTATAACTGGAATCTCAGGAAGAGAAGAATAGAGCAGAATAAATATTTGAAGAGATAACAGCTGATATAAAAAAATAATAAAGACACCAAATACAGATCCAGGAAGCTCAGAAAACTCCAAGCAGGATGATAAAAACATGCAAACAAAAGTCCCCAAAACATAACAAACCCCAGAAAAACTCAACAACAACAAACACAACTAAACCATGTTTAAACTGCTCAAAACCAATAACAAGAAAATAGTGAAAACGCCCAGAGAAAAAAAGACACATACCATACATTAAAGGTAAGAATTATAGCTGACTTCTTTCAGAAGATATGCAAATCAGTAGTCAATAGAGCGTGAGATCTTCAATTGGAAAACAAACCATGACCACCCAGAATTTTACACTCAGTGAAAATAGCTTTTAGAACTGAAGGCAGGCTGGGCACTGTGGCTTACACCTGTAATCCCAGCACTTTGGGAGGCTGAGGTGGTAGATCACTTGAGGTCAGGAGTTCGAGACCACCATGACCAACATGGTGAAACCCCTTTGCTACTAAAAACACAAAGTTAGCTTGGCATGGTGCACACCTGTGATCCCAGCTGCTTTGTCGGCTGAGGCAGGAGAATGGCTTGAATCTGGGAGGTGGAGGTTACAGTGAATCAAGATCACACCATTGCACTTCAGCCTGGGCAGTAAGAGTGAAACTGTCTCAAAACAAATGAACAAACAAATCTGAAGGTAAAATTTAAAAATTTCAAAATTATCTGCAGAACTGTGCTACAAAAAAATGTTAAGGTTCTTCAGGTATAGGTGATATAACACCAGGAGGAAACTCGAATGGAAACAAAATAATAAAGAGTTCTGAAAATGGTTAAAATTGAAGATAAATAGAAATCTTATTATTTTTAATCATTCTAAAGGATAATTGACTGCCTGAAGCAAAAAGTCTACTAATGTATTTTGGCATATAATATATGTAAAGGTAAAGTGTATGTTAACAACATCACAAAAGATGGGAGGGAGGAATTAGAAGAGTTAGTGTAAGAAGAGTAAAGTCCTTACATGCTATATGAAGTAATACAATATTGGAAGGTAGACTAGTAAGTCCTGGGGCACCAACTGAAAATATTAGAATAAGAAGTATAAATAATAAGCTAATAATGGAAATAAAATAGAATCATAAAAATTCAATCTAAGAGCATGGACATGGCTGGGAGCGGTGGCTCATGCCTGCAATTCAAGCACTTTGGGAGGCCGACGCAGGCAGATCACGAGATCAAGAAATCAAGACCATTCTGGCAAACATGGTGAAATCCCATCTCTATTAAAAATACAAAAGTTAGCTGGGTATCCTGGTGTGTGCTTGTAGTCCCAGCTACTTGGGAGGCTGAGGCAGGAGAATCGCTTGAACCCGGGAGGCAGAGGTTGCAGTGAGCCAAGATTGTGCCACTGCACTCCAGCCTGGCGACAGGGCAAGACTCCATCTCAAAAATAAATAAATAAATAAAAATAAAAACATAAAAATATGGACATGTAAAAATCATGGCTTTGGAGGAAACGGCGAGAAATCGGGTGAAGATGTTGATTGTATAAAAAGTGTGGAGTGAGCATAGTGTCTTGAGATAAACCTAGAAAGGTATGTGGAGCTTGATTATGAAGAACTTTATAAACCAGTCTAAATGAGTGAACATCTTTTGAATATTTAATGAAGTTTTTACCACCAACCGTGATAAAAGAAAGGTTTTCCAGGGCCGAGCGCGGTGGCTCACGCCTATAATCCCAGCACTTTGGGAGGCCGAGGCGGGCGGATCACGAGATCAGAGATCGAGACCATCCTGGCCATGGTGGAACCCCGTCTCTACAATAAACACACAAAAAATTAGTCGGGTGTGGTGGCACGCACCTGTGGTCCCAGCTACTCCGTAGGCTGAGGCGGAAGAATCACTTGAACCCAGGAGGCGGAGGTTGCAGTGAGCCGAGATTGGCCACTGCACCCCAGACTGGTGACAGGGCAAGACTCCGTCTCAAAAAAAAAAAAAAAAAAAAAAAAGTTTTTTTTCTGCAAAGTTTAGTTGGTAATACTTCTTCATAGATTCCATTTCTTTAAATGCTAAATGTGCCTAGTGCTGAGCTTGTGAGGCTTATAAGAATGCTTAAATGCCATTCTCTTAAGAAGGTTAACTACAGGTATGAAGATTATTTTTCAAATAGAAACCTAGTCCCACTGTGTAGGAGGTATTTATTATTTGTTGCTTACCTTGTCTGTTCCTCATAGTCCAGCTTTTATTATGTATCACAATATTCCAAGCCATGTGGTTAAGAAACCTGACTATCAGCTCCACACACAGGCTCTGAAGGGTATAAGCCAGTCAGTACATTCTACACCCATAATTATGGTGATTGGCCCTGGGATGAGCACATAATCCAGGTTATGCCAATCAAGAGAAGGCTGACTTCTGGGATTTTGTTTAAGTTACCCAATGAGTGGATTGTTTCCATGTGACCATGGAAGGTTCTGGCCACCATCAGGGAAAAACGTGTCAGATAATAAAGCCCAGTTCTGAAGTTAAAACAGTTGAGAAAAATGACAAGAGCTAGCCTGGGATTGCATTGAGACCTAGTGAAACCTCTCCTGAAGCATGCACTTACTGAATCGCCTTTTTAAATTTAATTACGTTGGGTATGGCTTTGCAACCAAAAGCATTCAGTATATGGAACTATTTTTGGATATTCGATTTGCCTTCATTCTGGTTTCTTTCCCTCATTCAAAATCCTTCTAAAATTTTCCTGCCCTTCACCCTTCCTAGACAGCATTTCTAGCCTTTTTTTGGATAAAAGGTCAGTGGTCTCCCCATTTTCTCACAGGTGTCACTTATTCCAATTGACATTTACACTTGAGTAAACCTTAAACTTCTCTGACCTTTTTAAAAAGATAGCTTTTAAAGAGTTATTTTCTCTGTTTTAAGACAATGTATTGTTGTTACTTTTCTTTGTAAAAGCCACATCACTTCTTCCACATCTTGTGATACTTTTTGTGCCCATTTAGATTTTCTTTTTCCTCTTAAAAATGGAGTTCTGTTTCTTTTCTTTCGTTTCCCCTGCAGTGTGGGATACAGATGTTTTGTAGGCACATGGCAGCTACGTGACAGTAAGGTTAAAAAATATTTAGCCATTTTCACACACCATTCTTAGTCACGCGAAATAAATAAGAGAATAAATTAGCCCCTAAATATTCCATTTAGTGTTGAAAATGAAAAACAACAGATGTAGGTAGTTGAGTGGGATAAAGTATTGCTACATAGAAGCCTGAAGTCTGGCCTCTTTCATAAATTCAATTTGGCTTGAGAAAGACACGTTGAACTCTTCTGTTGGCCAACTTTTGGTAATTCACAGGCAAAAGATGAATAGAATGTAGACTTAGGGTCCACCTGTCAGGATTAGTCCAAAGAAAATGTTCAGTCTTTGTAAAGTTTTCAAAATTCTTCTCGCCGTGTGGGTATGGCGCTTCTCCTTTGACTTCTTGTCCACTGTTCAGCTTAATCAAGCACTTCCTAGAGTCTCTTCTTTCAACGCCATTTTAGTCTGAGTCTAGTACATGCTCTGTGGCAAATGCTTTACTCTGCATTATCTCATTTAACTCTTACAACAATTTGTGAGATGAGCATAACCAAAATGTATGAGAAAACAGGTTTGGAGGGTTAGAAATTTGTCCAGGACCCCTCGGCTTGTGAGAGGTGGAGCTAAGTTCCAAACCTAGGTTTATCTGAGTCCAGAACTCACATGATTTACCATAGCTGAGCACCTCTTTTCACTTACACTGAGATGTTGAAGGCTGATAGGGCAAATGCCTCTCAATTACTCTAGTAAACATTTTATAATGGGATGAATGTATATGTCCAGGGGCCCAATCTCATTTGGATTAATTTCATGCTGCTGTAATAGTCCATTGGGAAACTGTTAGTGGTGGCTGGTACTCTTACAATCATAAGCTGTGAGGGCCACTACTCCTCTTGGGGTATTTATATCCATAAAAATGCTTCGAGTACTATAAAGTCTTCCCTTAGTGTTTTCTCTAATATCTGTAACATCTTTTCTCTAACGTTATTTGCTGTTGTTCATAAGGTCTATTAGTCACTGGCTATTTTCTCTATATAATATTTTCTATATTATATAATATGAAAGTATAATATATAAAATATATGTATTATACATTAGATTAGGTATATATAAATATAATCTACAGTACTGAATATATATTATGCATATAATATATATTAGATTATAGACCTAATCTAGTTGATATAGTTTGGCTGTGTCCACACCCAAATTTCAACTTGAATTGTAGTTCCCATGAGCCCTACATGTTGTGGGAGGGACCAGGTAGAGATAATTGAATCATGGGGACAGTTTCCTCCATCCTGTTCTTGTGATAGTGAATTAGTTCTCATGAGATCTGATGGTTTTATAAGGGGCTTCCCCCGTCTCTGGGCAGTACTTTCTCACCTGCCACCCTGTGGAGAGGTGCCTTCCGTCATGATTGTAAGTTTCCTGAGGCCTCCCCAACCATGCAGAACTGTGAGTCAATTACATCTCTTTCCTTTATAAATTACCCAGTCTTGGGTATTTCTTCATAGCACTGTGAGAATGGAATAATACACTAGTTTCCCCAGGAACCTCTAACCTCTAGCTTTCCTGATATTTAGAATCCCTTTGACATCTTATTTTCTTTATTTTATTCCAAATTCCTCTTTCCATGAGTGTATGGCGGTTTTCATTTGATTCTTGTCCACTGTTGAGCTTAACCAAGCACTTCCTATAGCCTCTGCTCTTTCAGTGCCATTTTAGTTTGAGACTAAAGAGACCCTGAGAGATGTTCAGTTCCCAAGCTGCTTGGATCTTTCATTGACATGTTGGCAAAAGCTTTTCATCCTCTCTTACCCACAGACACTTCTCCCCTCCCCGCTCCTCTATTTCAATTTCACTACTCAACATCTTGGTAAGTTTCGGCTAATAAAACTTTGTAGCTCCCTTTCTTGAAGTGCTCACTGGTGGATGTGCTTGAGCACTGTGGTTATGTCCTTGGGTCTGCTGCCTACTACTTAGCTCTGGGAAACACAGTGTATCCCTCAGCAGAAAGCTATGTAGCCAGAAGCACCTTAGGCTAGAATCTGAAGGCCAAGGAAAGCTTAGATCCCTCCATGCTAACATGCTTACTGGGTTCCTGATTGCCCATCTAGCTTGGGTGGAGCTTTAATGCCAAGGCTTTTGGAATTGAAACACTTCTAGGGAGTTACAGCCATGAGGACCACACAGTGGAACCCTCTCTAGGCGCTATTCTTTGGAAACAGTATGTCTTTCCAAGCAGCCCTTAAGGCTTCAGACTGCAAATTACATTCCTAATAGTAATGATTATTTTGCTTATCTTCATGGAAGAGAGGTTATTGTTTCTGAGGCAGGAACATTGAGTGTGACAGAACAAAACTCTTATTGGACCGATCTTTGATGCCAGGTTAGTAGCGGGATGCTTGTCATTATGGGTCCAGAGGAAACTTCCAAACTCTCAGTCTCCATACCAGGAGCCCTTTGGAGGACTGGAGGGCTGATCCCACTGGAAAGCCCCACTTGCCTGGCTTGGCATGGGAGGTGCTTTCCTGTGGATGTCCCCCTCCCAGGGAGATGAGAACTCATACAGACAGGTCAGCCCCTTTCTCTGGTTATATTCAAAGATGGGATACCAACCTATACAAGATCAAATCGTAAAGGTTCAGGCTTCTACCTTTGTAATACTTTCTGTTTTCTTCAGGTTTGTCTAAGAAGTACTTCTATTAGATACTAACTTGACCTGACTTCAGATCTTTAGATATGTTTTGTACTTGACCTTTGAAAATGATCCCTGAGTTAGTTTCTGGCAGGGCATTGCTGTACAATGGTTGGTGAATATTTCAACAAACTATTTCAGGAGGTTGTTTTTAAAATTATTTTATTCCACAACAGGGTTAAAGTGAGAGAAAATGTTTCTATAATGTTACCCTCATTAAAACAAACCGTAAGAGAAAAATATATTGCTGACGTCAATCATGACATGCTACTCTGACTTAATGAGCAAACTGCATTCCTAATAGTAATGATTATTTTGCTTGTCTTCACGGAAGAGAGGTTATTGAATGTTCTCCAATTCTTCAGGGAATCACTTATAAATTGAGGTATTTTACACATTGGTTAAACCATAAATATTGTTGTCCTTCCTGCAGCCAGAAGCATTTAAAGGTGCATCATTTCTTTTTTCTTTAGAAAAGTCACCTCTCAGTTATTAAGTTACTTCTAGACACGTTAAGTTACTTCCACCATCAAACAGAGAGAAGTAATGTTGCTTGTTCTGGACAATGGTGACATATTGGATTTTAAGAAGACACAGAATTTTAAAGTGGCTGTTTTCATGACTTCTACTAGATAAATTTGATTTACTAGACGTTTACAGAAACAATTCAGGTGCCAATATGTTTGTACGTTTTCGATCTGTGGATATGAGAACTTTGCCTAATTCACATCTGCCATCAATTTTAATTTCTTCAAGTAGAGAAAGGATATAAATATGAACCCAATATTGAGCTCATCAATGGCAGGGATTTGTAACTTATCTTTGTATCCTTAGCACCTCACATTCGCTCATTCATTTAATAATTATTGCATCCAACAAATATTTACTGAGCACCTACTATGTATCAGATGATAGGTGCTGAGGATATAGCAGTGAATAAAAAAAATCTCTGCTCTTATGGAGATTATATTATATAGAGAGAACAAGACTAAAAAATATAATACAGGGGATCAATCCAAGACGGCCGTTTAGGAACAGCTCAGGATTGCAGCTCCCAGTGAAAGTGCAGAGGGTGAGTGGATGCCGCATTTTTATTGCCCACAGACTAGGAAATTCCCAGGCAGAGAAGCCCCATGGGTTGCCAGTGCTGCGGTTTCAGCCAGCGTGGCTCTGTCGCTGGCACAGATGCTTTGCCCACGCGGCTGCTTTGTGAGCTCCCCGGCGCAGCAGTTCTCTGTACAAAATACACTGGTCCAGATGCCCTTTTGGCTGGCGATTGGAGCCAAGGGAAGTCGCCCATTCATCTGTTTAAAAACGGGACAGAACAGGGAACCAGGACAGTAGATCCCAGGACAAAAAAAGCACCACGAATCTATGCCGCTGTTTAAGCCAGCACAGTGAGTCGCCGCACAGGAAAACACAAAGATCCCAGCGCCACTTCAACAGGTGACTGGAACACCAACTTAAAAAAAAAAAAAAGGCTCTGACGCAAGGAGCCAGGCGATCAGGCTCGACTGGTCCCACTCTCACAAAAGAACAGCAATCATAAACTCTCTGGATTGAGAGTTTCACAGCAAGTGCAGCTGAACCCAGGACAGTCCAGCTCTGTGGGGGCGGGGCATCCACCATTATCGAGGCACTTCACCACTACAGAGGTAGTCAGCCAATGCTGAGGCAGCCTGCCATTGCCGAGGCAACCTGCCATTACAGAGAGAGTCCACCAATACAGAGATTGGCCACCATTGCCAAGGCAGTTCTAACTACACCCATATAAACAGGACTGCAGGGAAGTTCACTCACAGCAGCTCAGCAAAGACTCTACAGGCAGACAGTGACTAGGCTGCCTCCTTGCTGGGCAGGGCAGCTCTGAAGGAAAAAAAAAGAAGGCAGCATCACAGTGGAAACTCATAAATAAAGCCCTAAATCCCTGGGACAGAGCATCTGGGAAGAAAAAGCAGTTTATGAGTTCTGCTGCAGCAGACCTAAACGTACCTGTCCAGCAGCTCTGAATGAACAACAGAGCTCAGCTCAGCATTTGAGCTCCTATAAAGAACAAACTGTCTCCTCAAGCAGCTCCCTGACCCCTGTATATCCAAAGAGCCACCTCATAAAGGAGAGATCAGACTGACACTTGGCGGGTATCCTTCTGGGACAAAGACAGCAGAAGAAGAAAACTGGTAGCAACCCTTACTGTTCTGCAGCTGCTGCAGGTGATCCCCAGGCAAACAGGGCCTGGAGGGGACCTCAGCAGACCTACAGCAGAGGGGCCAGACTGTTAGAAGGAAAACTAAGAAAAAGAAATAACCTCATCATCAACAAACAGAACGTCCACTCAGAGACCCAATCTGAAAGCCAGCAACTACAAAGACGACAGGTGGATAAATCCATAAAGATGGGAAGAAACCAGTGCAAAAAGGGTGAAAACACTTGAAACCAGAACACCTCTCCTCCTACAAGGGATCACAACTCCTCACCAGCAAGGGAACAAGGTTGGATGGGGAACGAGTGTGATGAAATGACAGAACCAGACTTCACAAGGTGGGTAGTAAGAAACTTCTGTGAACTAAAAGAACATGTTCTAACCCAATGCAAAGAAACTAAGAACTTTGAAAAAAGATTTGACGAAATGCTAATGAGAATGGACAAAATAGAAAGGAATATAAGTGAATTGATGGAGCTGAAAAACACAACATGAGAACTTCGCAAAGCATGCACAAGTTTCAATAACCAAATTGACCAAGCAGAAGAAAGGGTATCAGAGGTCGAAGATCAACTCAATGAAATAAAATGGGAAGGGAGGAATAGAGAAAAAAGGGTAAAAAGGAATGAACAAAGTCTCCAAGAAATGTGGGACTATGTGAAAAGACCTAATCTACATTTGATAGGTGTACCTGAATATGATGAAGAGAATGAATCCAAGCTGGAAAATACTCTCATGATATTAACCAGGAAAACGTCCCCAATCTAGCAAGGAAGGCCAATATTCAAGTCCAGGAAATATAGAGAACACCACAAAGATATTCCTCAAGAAGAACAACCCCAAGGCACATAATCGTCAGATTCACCAGGGTTGAAATGAAGGAGAAAATACTAAGGGCAGCCAGAGAGAAAGGTCGGGTTACCCACAAAGAGAAGCCCATCAGAGTCACAGCAGATCCCTCAGCAGAAACCCTACAAGCCAGAAGACAGTGGGAGCCAATATTCAACATCCTTAAAGAAAAGAACTTTCAACCCAGAATCTCCTATCCAGCCAAATTAAGCTTTGTAAGTGAAGGAAAAATAAAATCCTTTGTGAACATGCAAGTACTCAGAGATTTCGTTGCCAACAGGCCTGCTTTACAAGAGCTCCCGAAAGAGGCTCTTCACATATAAAGGAACAACCAGTATCAGCCACTCCAAAAACATGCCAAATGGTAAAGAGAATCAACACCATGAAGAATCTGCATCAACTAATGGGTAAACAGACAGCTAGCATCAAAATGGCAGTATCAAATTCACACATAACAATATTAGCCCTAAATGTAAATGGACTAAATGCCCCAATCAAAAGACACAGACTGGCAAATTGGATAAAAAGACAAAATCCATCGGTGTGCTGTATCCCGGAAACCCATCTCACATGCAAGGATACACAAAGGCTCAAAATAAAGGGATGGAGGAAGATTTACTAAGCAAATGGAGAGAAAAAAAAAAAAAAGCAGGAGTTGCAATTCTCATCTCTGATAAATTAGGCTTTAAAGCAACAATGATCAAAAGAGAGAAAGAATGGCATTACATAATGGTAAAAGGATCAATGCAACAAGAAGAGCTAACGATCCTAAATATATATGCACCGAATACAGGATCACCCAGATACATAAGGCGAGTTCTTAATGACTTACAAAGAGACTTAGACTCCCACACAATAATAGTGGGAGACTTTAACACCCCATTGTCAATATTAGACAGATCAACCAGACAGAAAATTAACAAGGATATCCAGGACTTGAACGCAGACCTGGACCAAGCAAACCTAATAGACATTTACAGAACTCTCCACCCCAAATCCACAGAATATACATTCTTCTCAGCACCACATCACACCTACTCTAAAATTGACCACATAATTGGGAGTAAATCACTCCTCAGCAAATGCAAAAGAACGAAAATCATAACAGTCTCTCAGACCACAGTGCAATCAAGTTAGAACTCAGACTTCAAAAACTAACCCAGAACTGTACAGCTTCATGGAAACTGAACAACTTGCTCTTGAATGTTGACTGGATAAACAATGAAATGAAGACAGAAATAAAGATGTTCTTCGAAACCAACAAGAATGAAGACACAACATACCAGAATTTCTGGGACACATTTAAAGCAGTCTCTAGAAGAAGATATATAGCAATAAGTGCCCACATGAGAAGCAAGGAGAGATAAAAAATTTACACCCTATCATCAAAATTAAAAGAGCTAGAGGAGCAAGATCACAAAAACTCAAAACTTAGCAGAAGACAAGAAATAGCTAAGATCAGAGCAGAACTGAAGGACATAGAGACACAAAAAAACCTTTCAAAAAATCAATAAATCCAGGAGCTGGTTTTTTGAAAAGATCAACAAAATAGACAGACCACTAGCCAGAATAATAAAAAAGAAAAGAGAGAAAAACCAAATTGATGCAATAAAAAATGATAAAGGAGACATCACCACAGATTCCACAGAAATTCAAACCATCATCAGAGATTATTACAAACAACTCTATGCACATAAACTAGTAAACCTGGAAGAAATGGATAAATTCCTGAACACTTGCCTCCTCCCAAGCCTAAACCAGGAAGAAGCCGAAACCCTGAACTGACCCATAACAAGGTCTGAAGTTGAGGCAGCAGTTAAGAGCTTACCACCCAAAAAAAGCCCAGGTCCAGATGGGTTCACAGCCGAATTCTACCAGTCATACAAAGAGGAGCTGGTACCATTCCTTCTGAAACTATTCCAAACAATACAAAAAGAGGGAATTCTTCCCGAGTCATTCTATGAGACCAACATCATCCTGATACCAAAACATGGCAGAGACTGAACAAGAAAAGAAAACTTCAAGCCAATATCCATGATGAACATAGACACAAAAATCTTCAATAAAATACCGGCAAGCCGATTGCAACAGCACATCAAAAAGCTTATCCACCATGATCAAGTAGGCTTCATCCCGGGGATGCAAGACTGGTTCAACATTCGCAAGTCTATAAACGTAATTCACCACATAAACAGAACCAAAGACAAAAACCACATGATTATCTCAATTGATGCAGAGAAGGCCTTTGACAAAATTCAATAGCTCTTTATGCTAAAAGCCCTCAATTAGCTAGGTATTGATGGAACGTATCTCAAAATAATAAAAGCTATTTATGACAAACCAACAGCCAATATCATACTGAATGGGCAAAAACAGGAAGCATTCCCCTTGAAATCTGGCACTAGGCAAGGATGCCCTCTCTCACCACTTCTATTCCATATAGTACTGGAAGTTCTAGCCAGAGCAATCAGGCAAGAAAAAGAAATAAAGGGCATTCGAATAGGAAAGGAGGAAGTCAAATTGTCTCTATTTGCAGACGACATGATTGTATATTTAGAAAACCCCATCATCTCAGCCCAAAATCTCCTGAACTGATAAGCAACTTCAGCAAAGCTTCAGGATACAAAATTAATGTGCAAAAATTACATGCATTCCTATACACCAATAACAGACTTAAAGAGAGCCAAATTAAGAACGAACTACCATTCACAATTGCCACAAAGAGAATAAAATACCTAGGAATACAACTAACAAGGAACGTAAAGGACTTCTTCAAGGAGAACTACCAGCCACTGCTCAGCGAAATAAGAGAGGACACAAACAGATGGAGAAACATTCCATGTTCATGGTTAGGAAGAATCAATATCGTGAAAATGGCCATACTGCCCAAAGTAATTTACAGATTCTATGCTATCCCCATCAAGTTACCAATGACCTTCTTCACAGAACTGGAAAAAACCACCTTAAACTTCACATGGAACCAAAAGACAGCCCACATAGCCAAGTCAATTCTAAGCAAAAAGAACAAAGCAGGAGGCATCACACTACCGGACTTAAAACTATACTACAAGTCTACAGTAATGAAAACAGCATGGTACTGGTACCAAAACAGAGATATAGACCAATGGAACAGAACAGAGGTCTCGGAGGCAGCACAACATATCTACAACCATCTGATCTTTGAAAAACCACACAAAAATAAGCAATGGGGAGAGGATTCCCTGTTTAATAAATGGTGTTGGGAAAACTGGCTAGCCATGTGCAGAAAGCAGAAACTGGTCCTCTTCCTGACACCTTACACTAAAATTAACTCCAGATGGATTAAAGACTTAAACATAAGACCTAACACCATAAAAACCCTAGAAGAAAGCCTAGGCAAAACCACTGATGACATAGGCATAGGCAAGGACTTCATGACCAAAACACCAAAAGCATTGACAACAAAAGCCAAAATAGACAAATGGGACCTAATCAAACTCCACAGCTTCTGCACAGCAAAAGAAACAGTCATCAGAGTGAATCAGCAACCAACAGAATGGGAAAAAATTTTTGCAGTTTACCCATCTGACAAACAGCTGTTATCCAGAATTTACAAAGAACTAAAACAGATTTATAAGAAAAAAACAAACAAGCCCATTCAAAAGTGGGCAAAGGATATGAACAGATACTTTACAAAAGAAGACATACATGAGGCCAAGAAACATGAAAAAATGCTCATCATCACTGGTCATCAGAGAAATGCAAATCAAAACCACATTGAGATACCACCTCACGCCAGTTAGAATGGTGTTCATTAAAAAATCTGGAGACAACAGATGCTGGAGAGGATGTGGAGAAATAGAAAAACTTTTACACTGTTGGTGGGAGTGTAAATTAGTTCAACCGTTGTGGAAGACAGTGTGGCGATTCCTCAAGGACCTAGAAATAGAAATTCCATTTGACCCAGCAATCCCATTACTGGGTATATATCCAAAGGATTATAAGTCGTTCTACTATAAGGACACATGCACACGAATGTTCATTGCAGCACTGTTTACAATAGCAAAGACCTGGAACCAACCCAAATGCCCATCGACAATAGACTGGATAGGGAAAATGTGGCACATATACACCATGGAACATTATGAAGCCATCAAAAACGATGAGTTTGTGTCCTTTGTAGGGACATGGATGAACCTGGAAACCATCACTCTCAGCAAACTGACAGAAGAGCAGAAGATCAAACACCACATATTCTCACTCATAGGCGGGTGTTGAACAATGAGAACACATGGACACAGGGAGGGGAGCACTACACACTGGGGTCAGTTGGGGGGATATAGGGGAGGGATGGTGGGGGGTGGGGAGTTGCGGAGAGATAGCAAGGGGAGAGATCCCAGATGTAGGTGATGGGGAGGAAGGCAGCAAATCACACTGCCACGTGTGTACCTATGCAACAATCTTGCATGTTCTTCACATGTACCCCAAAACCTAAAATGTAATAAAATAAATAAATGGAAAAAAAAAAAGAAAACAATACCAATGAACCTAATTTCTCAAATGCTATAAACAGACTGATGAAGTGCTAATGGTATTCTCCATGCAGGATAACTCCAAAGGTCATAATGTGTGTTTTTTTTTTTATGGACATATAATACATTTCCTGTGGACCAAAGCAATCTGAAATAATCAGTTATATCTTAATAAACAAGGAGTTCTGTAATTTGGGAAAAAAAATATATAATACATAGGTATGAAGAAAAATAAAGGTGAATAAAAGAAGAGATAGTGAAAGGAGAAGTATATATCTCCTTGACATTTAAATAGAGATGGAAAGAAGTGCAGAAAACAGCCATGTGTCTATCAGTGGGAAGGGTGTTCCACGCAGAGGGCACAGCTGATGCAAAGGCCCTGGGTGGGAATGTGCTTGGTGCATTTGCAATACAACAGGATGGCAAGATTGGGTGGAGTGGCATGATGGAGGGGCAGATTAGCAGCATAGGAGTTCAGAGGCAGAGGGGGAAGAAGACCGTTCACCAAGGGCTAAGTAGGTCAAGGTTAGGACTGTGGACTTTAGTCTGAGTATGATGAAAATCTTGGGAGTGGGAAGTTGAACAGGGGAGTCACGTAAGCGAATTTATATTTTAGACGTATACAGGACAAAGGGGTGTTTTCATTCTTGAAAAAGCTGTTAGGAGGCTCTTGCAATTGTTCTGGTGAGAGATAATGCTGGTTTGGTGGTGGAGACGGTGATTACCTCTTAGCAGAAGAAATCCGCACATAGCAGAGGTGCTCAATAAATGCGTGAAGTTTTCACTCATCTGGACTTCACCCCCACTTCCTCCTTCCAGTGACTGTAAAACCCACATAGCTGAGACAAATGCATCACCTTCCAATCTTATTTTCTTTTCAAAGAAGTTTTAAGTACATTATTTTTTCAGACCATAAAAAAGGGAATGACTTCTCAGAACCTCCGAATATTAAAACCAGAGTGGTATGTTAAAACAATTTATAAATAATTAAAAATCAAACTCCTGTATATTCTGCTAATGCTGTATATTTGTTGCATCTATTTGAAAGAGAACTTCTGTGCCCTCTTCTTCACTTTAGAAAAATTTTTAACTGTGGTAAAAATATATAAAATTTACCATCTCTATCATTTTTAAGTGTACAGCTCATTGGTAATAAATAGATTTATATTCTTTTTTTTTTCCATCTTCATGTCCCCTGCCCTCCTTACCCTTCCCAGCCTTTGGTAGCCACCATTCTACTCTCTATCTTGTGAGATCCACTTTTAGCTCCCACGTAAGAGTGAGAACATGCAATATTTGTCGCTATGTGCTTGGCTTATTTCACTTAACATAATGACTTGCAGATCCATCCATGTTTCTGCAAAGGACAGGATTTCATTCCTTTTAATGACTGAGTAATATTCCACTGTGTATATTTATCATATTTTATTTTTCTTGAGTTTTTATTTTTTGTTATTTTACTTTATTTTATTATTATACTATAGGTTCTGGGGTACATGTGCAGATCTTGCAGGATTGTTACATCGATATACACTGCCTCCAACCTCCCTTCACTTACATTAGGTATTTCTCCTAATGTTATCACTCTCCAATCTCCCCAATGCCTATTATCACTCCCCTAGCCTCCCACCCCCCAACAGACCCCAGTGTGTGATGTTTACCTCCCTGTGTCCTTGTGATCTCACTGTTCAACACCCACCTCTGAGTGAGAACATGTGGTGTTTGGTTTTCTGTTCTTGTGTCAGTTTGCTGAGAATGATGGTTTCCAGCTTTATCCATGTCCCTGAAAAGGACATGAACTCATCCTTTTTTATAGCCTCATAGTATTCCATGGTGTATATGTGCCACATTTTCTTTGTCCAGTCTATCATTGATGGGCATTTGTGTTGGTTCCAAGTCTTTGCTATTGTAAACAGTGCTGCAATGAACATACATGTGCATGTGTCTTTATGATAGAAAGATTTATAATCCTTTGGGTATATAACCAGTAATGGGATTGCTGGGTCAAGTTGTATTTCTATTTCTAGATCCTTGAGGAATCACCGCACTGTCTTCCACAATGGTTGAACTAATTTATACTCCCATCAACAATGTAAAAACATTCCTATTTCTCCATCTCCTCTTCAGCATTTGTTGTCTCCAGATTTTTAAATGATCACTATTCTAAATGGCATGGGATGGTATCTCAATGTGGTTTTGATTTGCATTTCTCTAATGACCAGTGAGGATGAGCATTCCTTCATATGTTTGTTGGCTGCATAAATGTCTTCTTTTGAAAAGTGCCTGTTCACATCCTTTGCCCACTTTTCGATGGGGTTGTTTGTTTTTTTCTTGTAAATTTGTTATAGTTCTTTGTAGATTCTGGATATTAGCCCTTTGTCCAATGGGTAGCTTGCAAAAATTTTTTTCCATTCTGTTGGTTGCTGGTTCAGTCTAAAGATTGTTTCTTTTGCTGTGTAGAAACCTTTAAGTTTAATTAGATCCCATTTGTCTATTTTGGCTTTTGTTGCCATTGCTTTTGGTGTTTCAGTCATGAAGTCCTTGCCTATGCCTATGTCCTGAATGGTATTGCCTATGTTTTCTTCTAGGATATTTCTGGTGTTAGGTGTTACATTTAAATCTTTAATCCATTTGGAGTTAATTTTTGTATAAGGCGTAAGGAATGGGTCCAGTTTCAGCTTTCTGCACATGGTTAGCCAGTTGTCTCAACACCATTTATTAAACAGGGAATCCTTTCCCTATTGCTTGTTTTTGTCAGGTTTGTCAAAGATCAGATGGTTGTAGGTGTGTGGCATTACTTCCGGGGCTGCTGTTCTGTTCCATTAGTGTATATCTCTGTTTTGGTACCAGTACCATGCTGTTTTGATTACTGTAGCCTTATAGTATAGTTTGAAGTCAGGTAGCATGATGCCTCTAGTTTTGTACTTTTTGCTTAGGATTGTCTTGGCTATGTGGGCTCTTTTTTGGTTCCATATAAAATTTAAGGTGGCCTTTTCCACTTTTGTGAAGAAGGTCAATGGTTGCTTGATGGGGATAGCATAGAATCTATAAATTGCTTTGGGCAGTATGGCCATTTTCATGATATCTATTCTTCCTAACCATCAGCCTGAAATGTTTTTCCATCTGTTTGTGTCCTCTCTTATTTCCTTGAGCAGTGGTTTGTAGTTTTCCTTGAAGAGGCCCTTCACGTCCTTTGTTAGTTGTATTCCTAGGTATTTTATTCTCTTTGTAGCGATTGTGAATGGGAATTCGCTCATGGTTTGGCTCTCTGTCTTTTACTGTTGTATAGGAATGCTTGTGATTTTTGCACATTGATTTTTTATCCTGAGACTTTGCTTATCATCTTAAGTTGCTTATCATCTTAAGGAGACTGGGCTGAGAGAAAGCTGTCTTCTAAATATACAATCATGTCATCTGCAAATAGAGACATTTTGACTTTCTCTTTTCCTAATTGAATACCCTTTATCTGCTTTTTTTGCCTGATTCCTCTGGCTAGAACTTCCAATACTATGTTGAATAGGAATGGTGACAGGGAATGCTTGTCTTCTGCCAGTTTTCAAAGGGAATGCTTCCAGTTTTTGCTCATTCAGTGTGATATTGGCTGTGGGTCTGTCATAAATTGCTTTTATTATTTTGAGATACTTTCAGTTGATACCTAGTTTATCGAGAGTTTTTAGCATAGAGGGCTGTTGAATTTTGTCAAAGGCCTTCTCTGTATCTATTGAGATAATCATGTGGTTTTTGTCTTTGGTTCTGTTTATGTGATAGATTATGTTTATAGATTTGCCTATGTTAAACCAGCCTTGCATCCCAGGGATGAAGCCTATTTTATCGTGATGGATAATCTTTTTGATGTGTTGTTGCATTTGGTTTGCCATTATTTTATTGAAGATTTTTGCATTGATGTACATTGTGGATGTCGCATCATCAAAGAATATTGCATATTCTTTTTAAGTTGTGTCTCTGCCAGGTTTTGGTATCAGGATGATATTGGCCTCATAAAATGATTTGGGAAGGATTCCCTTTTTTGCATTGTTTGGAATAGTTTCAGAAGGAATGGTACCAGCTCCTCTTTGTACGTCTGGTAGAATTCAGCTGTGAACCCATCTGGCCCTGGACTTTTTTTGGTTGGTAAGCTATTAACTGCTACCTCAACTTCAGATCTTGTTATTAGTCTATTCAGGGATTAACTTCTTCCTGGTTTAGCCTTGGGAGTGTGTAAGATCCAGGAATTTTTCCGTTTCTTCTAGATTTACTGGTTTATGTGCATAGAGTTGTTTGTAGGAATCTCTGACGGTAGTTTGTATTTATGTGGAATTGGTGGTGATATCCCCTTTATCATTTTTTATTGCATGTATTCGATTCTTCTCTCTTTTCTTTTTTATTAGTCTGGCTAGTGGTCTATCTATTTTGTTAATGTTTTCAAAAACCAGCTCCTGGATTCATTGATTTTTTTGAAGGTTTTTTTTTGTGTCTCTATCTCCTTTAGTTCTGCTCTGATCTTAGTTATTTCTTGTCTTCTGCTAGCTTTTGAATTTGTTTGATCTTGCTCCTCTAGTTCTTTCAATTTTGATGATAGGGTGTCTATTTTAGATCTTTCCTTGCTTCTCATGTGGGCATCTAATTTCCCTCTAGACACTGATATAAATATGTGCCAGAGATTTTGGTATGTTGTGTCTTCATTCTCATTGGTTTCAAAGAACATCTTTATTTCTGCCTTCATTTCATTATTTATCCAGTAGTCATTCAGGAGCAGGTTGTTCAGTTTCTATGTGGTTGTGCAGGTTTGCATGAGTTTCTTAGTCCTGAGTTCTAATTTGATTGCACTGTGGTCTGAGAGACTGGTTGTTATGATTTCCATTCTCTTGTACTTGCTGAGGAGTGATTTACTTCCAATTATGTAGTCAATTTTAGAGTAAGTGTGATGTGGTGCTGAGAAGAATGCATATTCTGTGAATATGGAGTGGAGAGTTCTGTAGATGTCTATTAGGTCTCCTTAATCCAGATGTGAGTTCAAGTCTTGGATATCCTTGTTAATTTTCTGTCTTGTTGATCTAATATTGACAGTGGGGTGTTAAAATCTCCCACTATTATTGTGTGGGAGTCTAAGTCTCTTTGTAGGTCATTAAGAACTTGCCTTATGTGTCTGGGTGCTCCTGTATTGGGTCTATATATATTTAGGAGAGTTAGCTCTTCTTGTTGCATTGATCCCTTTACCATTATATTAAGCCCTGCTTTGTCCGTTTTGATCTTTGTTGGTTTAAAGTCTATTTTGTCAGAGACTAGGATTGCAACCCCTGCTTTTTTTCCTTCTCCATTTGCTTGGTAAATCTTCCTCCATCCATTTATTTTGAGCCTATATATGTCTTTGCACATGAGATGGGTCTCCTGAATACAGCACACTGATGGGTCCTGACTTTTTATCCAATTTCCCAGTCTGTGTCTTTTAGTTGGGGCATTTAGCCCATTTACATTTAAGGGTAATGTTGTTATGTGTGAATTTTATCTTGTCATTTTGATGCTAGCTGGTTATTTTGCCGGTTGGCTAGTGCAGTTTCTTCATAGCATTGGTGGTGTTTACAATTTGGTGTGTTTTTGCAGTGGCTGGTACTGGTTGTTCATTTCCATGTTTATTGCTTCCTTCAGGAGCTCCTCAGCCCAGGTGGTGACAAAATCTCTCAGCAGTTGCTTGTCCATAAAGGATTTTATTTCTTCTTCGCTTATGAAGCTTAGTTTAGATGGATATGAAATTTTGGGTTGAAAATTCTTTTCTTTAAGGATGTTGAATATTGGCATCCACTCTCTTCTGGCTTGTAGGTTTTCCACTGAGAGATCTGATGTTAGTCTGATAGGCTTCCCTTTGTGGGTAATTCTACCTTTCTCTCTGGCTGCCCTTAGCATTTTTTTCCCATCATTTCAACCCTGGTGAATCTAACAATTATGTGTCTTGGGGTTACTGTTCCTGAGGAGTATCTTTGTGGTCTTCTCTGTATTTCCTGAATTTGAATATTGGCCTGCCTTGCTAGGTTGGGGGAGTTCTCCTGGATAATATTTTTAAGAGTGTTTTCCAACTTGGTTTCATTCTCCCCATTGCTTTCACATATACCAATCAAATGTAGATTTGGTCTTTTCATGTAATCCCATATTTGTTGGAGGCTTTGTTCATTTCTTTTTGCTCTTTTTTCTCTATTCTTACCTTTTTGCTTTATTTCATTGAGTTGATCTTCAAACTCTGATACGCTTTCTTCCACTTGATCAATTCAGCTATTGAAATTTGTGTATGCTTCACAAAGTTCTTATGCTGTGTTTTTCAGCTCCATAAAGTCATTTATGCTCTTCTCTATGCTGTTTATTCTAGTTAGCATTTTGTCTAAACTTTTTTCGAGGTTCTTTGCTTCCTTGCATTGGGTTAGAACACGCTCCTTTAGTTTGGAAGAGCTTGTTATTACCCACCTTCTGTAGCCTGCGTCTGTCAATTTGTCAAACTCATTCTCCATCAAGTTTTGTTCCCTTGCTGATTAGAATATTTGATCTCTGGAGGAGAAGGGCCATTTTGTTTTAGGAATTTTCTCCCTTTTTGTGCTGGCTTCTTCCCATCTTTGTGAATTTATCTATCTTTGGTCTTTGAAGTTGGTGACCTTTGGATAGGCTCTCTGAGTGGATGTCCTTTCTATTGTTGTTGAAACTATTTGTTTCTGTTTGTTGGTTTTCCTTCTAACAGTCAGGCCCTTCTGCTGCAGGTCTGCTGGAATTTGCTGGAGGTCCACTCCATATCCTGCTTGCCTAGGAATCACCTGCAGAACAGCAAAGATTGCTGCCTCTTCCTTCCTCTGGTAGCTTCGTCCCAGAAGGGTACTCACCACATGCCAGCCAGAGCTCTCCTGTATGAGGTGTCTGTCCGACCCTGCTGGAAGGTGTCTCCCAGTCAGGATAAGGGGGGCACAAGGACCACTTGAGGAGGCAGTCTGTCCCTTATCAGAGCTTGTTCTGGGAGATCTGCTGCTCTCTTCAGAGCTGCCAAGCAGGGACATTTAAGTATGCTGAAGCTATACCCACAACTGCCCCCTTTCCCAGGTTCTCTGTCCCAGGAATGTTGGGGCTTTACTTATAAGTCCCTGTTGGGCTGATGCCCTTTTTCAGAGATGCCCTGCCCAGCGAGGACGGAGTCTGGTGACACAGTCTACCTGCAGAGGCCTTGCTGAGCTGCGTGGGCTCTGCCCAGTCACTTTCTAAACTTCCCAGTGACTCTGTTTACACAAGCGAGGTTAAAACTGCCTACTGGAGCCTCAGCAATGGTGGACGCTCCTCCCCTCACTGAGCTTGAACGTCCCAGGTCAAGCTCAGACTGCTGTCCTGGCTGCGAGGATTTCAAGCCAATGGATCTTAGTTTGCTTGTCTTCATGGAGGTGGGACTCACCAAGCCAAATCACTTGGCTCCCTGACTTCAGTCCCCTTTTTCAGGGGAGTGAACAGTCTAACTTGCTGGCATTCCAGGTGCCACTGGGGTAGGGAAAAAAAAACTGCTGTGGCCAGCTCAGTGTCTTCTGAAATGGCTGCCCAGTTTACGCTAGAAACCTGGGGTGCTAGTGTTGTAGGCACCGGAGGGAATCTCCTGGTTTTCAGGTTCTGAAGACCATGGGAAAAGCATAGTATCTGGGCCAGAGTGACAGAGTGCCGGGCAAAGTTCCTAATGGCTTCCCTTGGCTGGGATAGGGAGTTCCCTGGTCCCTTGTACTTCCTGGGTGAGGTGACACCCCACCCTGCTTCAACTTGCCCTCCTTGGGCTGCACCCATTAGTCCCAATGAGGTGAACCAGGTACCTCAGTTGGAAATACAGAGATCACCTGCCTTCCGTGTTGCTCTTGCTGGGAGCTGCGCACCGGAGCTTTTCCTATTCAACCATCTTGCCAGCAGCCCTATCATATTTTGTTAATTCATTCATCTGATGGTGAATACTTAGGTTTATTACATATTTTGGTTATTGTGAATACTTCTGGAATAAACACGGGGTATCTTTTCAGTATACGGATTTCCTTTTGTTTGGTTATGTACTTGGTAGTGGAATTACTGGATGATATGGTAGTTCTATTTTTAGATTTTTGCAGAACTTCTATACTGTTTTCCATAGTGGCTGTACTGATTTATTTATTTAATTAATTTTTAGTTGTTGTTGTTGAGACAGAGTCTCACTCTGTCATCCATGCTGTAGTGCAGTGGCGTGATCTTGGCTCACTGTAACCTCTGCCTCCTATGATCAAGTGATTTTCCTGCCTCAGCATTGTGAGTAGCTAGATTATAGGCATGCACCACTGTGCCTGGCTAATTTTTTTATATTTTTAATAGATGTGGAGTTTGCCATTTTGGCCAGGCTGGTCTTAAACTCCTGGACTCAAATGATCTGCCTGCCTCAGCCTCCCAAAGTGTTGGGATTACAGGTGTGGGCCACCATGCCCAGGCAAATTTACACTCCTACTAACACTGAATAAGGATTCCCCTTTCTCTATCTCATACCAGCATCTGTTATTGCTTGTCTTTTGGATACAAGCCACTTTAATGGAGTGAAATGACATCTTATTGTGGTTTTGATTTGCAATTCTCTGATGATTAATGATGTTGAGCTGTTTTTTAAATATACCTGTTCACCATTTGTATACCTTCTTTTGAGAAATGTCTATTCAGATCTTTGATTCATTTAAAAAATTGATTATTAGTTTTTTTTTTGCCAGCTTTTTGACCTTCTTATATATACTTGCTATTAATCTTTTGTCAGATGAATAGTCTGCAAATGTTTTTTTTCCCATTCTGTGGGTTTTCACTTTGCACTGTTTATAGTTTCCTTTACTGTTCAAAAGCCTTTTAACTTGATGTAATCCCATTTGTCTATTTTTGCTTTGGTTGCCTATGCTTTTAAGGTCTTATACAAAAAATTTTTGTCCAGATCAATGTCCTGGAGCATTTCCCCAATGTTTTCTTCTAGTAGTTTCATAGTTTCAAGTCTTAGATTTAAGCCTTGAATTCATTTTGATTTGATTTTTGTGTAGGGTGAGAGAGAGGGGTCTAGTCTGATTCTTCTGCATATAGTTATTCAGTTTCCCCAGCACCATTTATTGAAAAGACTGTCCTTTCCCCATTGTATGTTCTTGGCACCTTTCATAAGGTGCCAAGATAAGTTGACTGTAAATGCATGGCTTTATATTTGGGTTCTCTATTCTGTTCCATTGGTCTGTATGTCTGTTTTATGCCAGTACCATGCAGACTTAGTTATTATAGCTCTGTAGTAAATTTTGAAGTCAGATAGGGTGATGTCTCTAGCTTTGTTCTTTTTGCTCAGGACTGCTTTGGCTATTTGTGGTCTTTTGTGGTTCCATATACATTTTAGGACATTTTTTCCCATTTCTGTGAAGAATGTCATTCGTACTTCAGGGATTGCCACTTGTTTTAGAATAAAAGAGTTTTAAGATCACTGCATTTCCACTTTCTAAGTCCTGCTCAAAGCTTTGCAGCAAATTATCTTTCCTTTACATAGGTGCTTCTCCACCTGGCAAAAGCTGGCCCTTTCCCACCCCTTTTTTCCCGTGGAGCACAAGCCAAGATGGTTTTCATGAAAAGTACTTTTTCACTTCCATCTGCATCTTTGATGATGATCATTAACAATGTCAGCTCAGCTCTGGAAACAGTCTGAGAAGTTAACCAGTTGATTTGCTTTCTCCCTCATTTTGTGGTTGTCTGGCTACAATAAAGGCAAAATGTCTTGAAGGTGACAGAGGTCTCTTTAAGGGGCAGCCGATAATTTAGAAACATGGGTAATACAGTGAGGAGTTTGACGGTTATAGCTCCCCCAGTCTCAATTATAGTTAAGTTGTACTCCACAGGCATTTAATTTAGGGCAGTGATTCTCCAATTTAAGTGTGCATCACAATCACCTGGAGGGGTTGTTAAAATACAGATTGCTGGGCTCTACTCTCAGAATTTCAGGCTCGGGCAGTCTTGGGTAGGGCCTGAGAATCTGCATTTAACAAGTTTCTAAGTGATGCTGATACTGGGCTTTGAGAATCTCTGAGCTAAGTGAATTCACCTCTGTAGAGAGAATGGAAACTGGGTGGTTGATTCAGTATTCCATTTCCTCAGTGAGCACATGCACCAGAGTGAGCAGCAGAAGGTGCATTCCTCAGATGAGCACTGAGAGGGCTCTCAAAGAAGTAGGAGCCACGGTCTTCATCTTTGAGAAGATTATAACTAATGCTGAGAGGACAATGCCACTAATTCTGAAGTCAATGCCTGCCTGAGGGTAAATTTTTCCTAGTGTCGAGTCAAAGGAGGGAGATGGATGGATAGACAGGGGAATCTCAAGTCAGGCCACCTAGCACTTGGTAAGACTTGGAGGAATGAAGGCATCTGGGGTAGGAACAATGGCAGGAGTAAGATCTTAACAGTGGGAGTTGATCAAGAGGGAGAAGTCATTATCAAAGGACTGGGTAATTAGGAATCTGGCTGCCTGGGGGAAAACTACTAGTTTGGGGAGACAAAAGGAATGAATTTTGGAAAGTGGCCAAATGGACAGGAAGCCTAACAAGGCCTTGGGCCCTGGAGAGTGTAGATTGAATGGTGAATCATATCTAATGTGGAGCAAAATAGCTCCTTTGGAAGTAGTGTGAAGATGTGCCTTAGCACTTGCTTACCCGAGAGGTGCATGTGTGCCTCAGGTTTCTTTTTCTGCTAAAACAGATATTACCTTACGAATAGGACAAATAATCGTGAACTCTAAGTAGTTACACTTTTAAGCATTAAGGAAGAAGCATCTTTTATACAAACCAAAGGCAAGGGTTTCAATATTAACATTCTATAAAAAGACTTCAGCATTTGAGTGAAGCAGGTGTCTTGAATGCTTTCATTTTTATTTATGTATTTTTAGTGTCAGGTGTTGTGATTGGAAAACTGCCTTTCACAACAGGCAAAGAGCAAAGGAGGATTCTAATAGTACTCTAATAGATAATTGCCTTTGATTCTAAAGTACAGTACAATAAAATAATGAAGACATTTGCTAACCTTCTGTACAGCTCCTGGAATTTCTGAAGATGCTGAGAATTTGATAATAGGTACTACAACTAAACAACCCTCTAAACATGAATAGTGCCCAAACTTATTTGAGGGCAATAACCCATGTAAATGATCTAAAATAAAGAGCTTAATAACAATAAAAAACATTTTAATAATATGATAATAAATGTGATCAACATTTTTAAGTGCTTATTTTGTGCCAGGCACTGCATGTTTGTATGTATGTATGTATGTACATATAGTTGTATGTGTGTGCGTCTTCATGCATACATGCTCCTTGCTGTGTGTATGCACCTACAGACACTTTTAAAAATAGCATTATTGAGGTATAATTACATATCATAATCTCTACTCACTGCACATGGATAACTTAATTAGTAAATTTATAAAGTTCTGCAGCCATATCACAATCCAGTTTGAGAACATTTTCATCACCCCAGAATGTTTCCTTGTGCTTACTGCTATCAATCCCATTCCTATTCCCACTCCCAGCCCTAGACTGCTTAATTCTCTGTCTCTGTGGATTTGCCTTCTCTGGACATTGCAAATAAATGGAACCAGATAATGTGTGATCTTTTGTGTCTGAATTCTTTCACTTAGCAGAATGTTTTTGAGATTCATCCATATTGTACCATATATCCATAGTTCATTTATTTTTATTGCCAATAACATTTCATTATATGGATATACAACATTTTCTTTGCCCATTCACCAGTTGATGGTCATTTAAATTGTTTCTAGTTTTGGATTATATTGAACAACACTGCTGTAATATTTTCTTACACATCTTTGTATGCACACAGAATTTCATTTGTCCCAAGTATCCTGTGGTTAGCACCATTACAATTTATTTTTCTCCAGAGAATAAAAAAATTCATAATTTGCCCAAGGTGATTGTATTAGTCTATTTTCATACTGCCATAAGAAAGGCCCAACACTGGGTAATTTATAAAGGAAAGATGTTTAATAGACTCACAGATCTCATGGCTGGGGCCACCTTAGAAAACTTACAATCATGACAGAAGGGGAATGGGTATGTCTTACATGGGGGCAGGCAAGAGAGAGTACGTGCAGGAAAAATTACCATTTATAAAACCGTCAGATCTCATGAGAATTCACTCACTATCACAAGAACTGCATGGAGGAAACTGGCCTCATAATCCAATCACTTCCCTTTCTCTGTATGGGGGAATTACAGGTCCCTCCCTCAACACGTGGGGATTACAATTTGAGATGAGATTTGGCTGGGGATAGAGAGCTAAACCATATCAGTGATAAATGCAACAGAAGTAATATTTTGAAAAATATAACATGAGCTTTGTTTTTTTGCACTTGTGTAGGCTTTCCTGACTCCCCAGATTAGCCCCAAGTCATTCATCTACTTCAGTTTTAGGAGAATCATAGAGGGCATGCAAAAATTAAAAAAAGGTAATCAGCTTCCGACATTTAATATAAGATTTAGGCTTCACAGTAAAATTGAAGCCAGGCTTTAGAAGGAAGGATGTAAGAAGAAAGAAAGAGAAGAGGCTAGGAAATCTGTTTGTTTTATTGTACTTTTAGCATATCTAGAAGAAAACCTGGATGATTTAGATCATAGTTTCTTCCACAGCATAGAGAAGAAACTTCTTCCACGTGTTGGCTAGGCCACGAGGCTTGCTGCCCCAAGTTAGGAGGAGTATATGCAAAGTCTAATGAGAAAGTAGAAGCCTGATCCTACAGGCCAGGGTGTTTGTGGGGAGAAGAGGAGAGTCAGCGGTGGGCCTGTGGGTCCTGATCTTTCTACCATGGACATTGGGCTGCAGCAAGTGGGAATGGTGGGATTAATTGAGGAAGTGACAATGTCAAGGTGGTTTGGATGCAAGGCACATTCAGGGCCCTGGGCAGAAATTACTCCTAGGCTGCCCTGCTCCAAACTGGAATAGGGACAGTGTATCAAAGGACCCCTGGCCACCCTGCATGATTAGGCAGACAGAAGGCCAAGGTTTAGCTTTTCTAACTTGCCTTCAGTGTATTTGTGGCTTGGAGGGAAGTGCTGATGTGCTCTAGAGAGTGGATCTTGGAGGAGCTGGTCCAAGGGACCCCAGCACTGCCTTATAGCAAATGTGGGTGACTGTTTCTCAGACCAAGACTCAGCAGCTTTAGTAAGAGCTGTGGCAAGACCAAATCAGCTAGAGAAACTATCCAGGCCATCATCACAACCAGACTTCGGGGTGTGCTAGGCACTGATTTCAGCAACAGCAGAACACCAAGGAACCAGTAACAGCCATGAGGTCCCCTGCAGCCATGACGTCTCCTGTGGGTAGCAGGAGATTAGCGGTTTTCCTGCCACAGCACTGGCACTAGAGTGAGGCAAATGAGCACTAAGGTCACCAAATTTAAAGAGGGGCTTACACTCAGGATTGTGCAAGTTCTTCCCAAATTCTGCATCTTATACACCTCACTTGCTGCATCCTACTCCCAGCCCTGGTTATAACACTGCCAGGTTACATAAGTCCACCACCGACATTTCTGGTCTTGTAGAGGAGCAGGAAAGGGGGTGGAAATCTATGACCAAACATTTATATTTAAAGCGAGTGAGGCTTACCTAAGGAATTTTAAATTACTGTGTCAGTTCAGGTTTGTTGGAGTGGACTCTATCTAGGTTTTATTGTTTGTTTGTTTGCCTATTTCTCGTTGCCCAGGAAGTGAGTACTTACGTGAAACAGCATGTCTGTTAGGGAGATAAATACAGAACCACCATTTCCTTGGCACCTGGGAGAGCAATGTGAGTGAATTTGTGGCCTATTTACATCCCAGTAGTGAGTCATGGGACTGGGATTTGAAACCAAATTTGCATGACTCCGGAGCCCACTCTTTTCACTGCTATCCTTTGGAGATAATAATAATAAGGATAACAGCTAACGTGTTCTGAGAGCTCATTTTGTGCCAGGCATGGTTCTAAGTGCTTCCTGTGGATTAACCCACTGAATCTTCATAATACCATGTTGGTAGGTGCTAGTCTCATTTTACAGGAGAAGAAATGGAGACACGAAGAGGTACAGTGACTTCCCCAAGGTCACACAGCATGAAAATCGTGGTGGGCCAGGTGCTCCGGCTGCAGAGCCCATGCTTAGAGCCACTTCAGCATGAGTGCCGATGACTGAGACGATGCTATCTTACAGAGAGCACTTTTCACTTTTCCCAGAGCTTTCACAGCATGCTCTTATTTTATCCTCATGACAGGCTTAGCAGTTAAATGAGGCAGGAGGCAAAATTGCCACTTTATGTATGAGGGAACAGTGATGCCAACAGCAGCTGAGGAACAGTGTGGGGGCTTGAACATGCCAGGGACAATGGGGGACGAGTGTCAAATGTGTGGAGGAATGTAGGGAGCTAGCATAGAGCACTCTGAATGTCACATCAAGGAGTTTGGCCTGGAAAGTTAGATAGATTAGAGACTGAAAAGAAAAGATGTCGAAGACATACTTGAAGTTGACAATGTGTTTAAAAATTACTTCTCAATAGGGTTCTGTCTGGATCCTAAAAAAGAAAATTAAGAAGCTGCTGAATGTGTCAGCTCTCTTTTAAGTCCCGTAAGCCTATTCTTCTTGCCATCAATTCTCATTAAAGGTTGGTTGAACCCAAAGAAGATGTCAGTTTTGCTAATTACTAAAGATATTTAAAGAATAATCTCCATCTTATGCTGTTAGATGAAGCAAATAAATAGCAGTGGAGACTGATTAATGACCAAAGCAAACCTGAGGCAATCAATCACAAGAGTCATTTATTCCGGAGTATTCATTGGATAAATGTTTTCCAAAAATGTGGCATGTCAGGTGGTTTTAGGTAATAACGAAAGTGAATTTTTTAATAGCTATAATTTTGTGTTATTAGTAGAGGAATATTTGTTTTCTATTTATGGGCATTTATATTTAAATTTAAGTGTAAATGTCAAGTTGATTTAAAGGAAATAATATATAGGTGGTATATGAATATAGAGCAGACACAACGATGGTATGCAAATGCTAAAATTTGTGGAATGCTGTATTCATTTAATGGAATAAAGACCAACCCATTACAAAATAACTCAAAAGTGAAGATAAAATATTTTACTCCCTACCACCACTCCCAACTCTTTTTTTAGAGTTTATACGCAACATCCACTGTGCCAGATATTTTGCTGGCATCAACTCACTTTGTTTTACAACAACCTGTCAGTTGCCACCTGAGAATTGTTCTCTCCTTATACCTAAGTAGAAGAATGCTGATTGTACTGGGGTGGCAATAGATCCCAGCTAAAAGACTATGTTTCCAGGCTCTTTTGCAACCAGCTATACTGCACGACTGTATTCTGCTGCAGGAGCTGTTCAGTGAGAGTGTTGTGTGTAACTTCTAAGACTAGCTGTTTAAGTGATACTAACTCATCTGGGATAAGTACTCATTTGTCCTTTCCTTTTCCTCCTTCCTTTGCCTGGAATGTCTTTGTGATGGCTGGAATTCTGGTAGCCATCTTGGACTATGAGATAACTTTGAAGATGGAAACCAAATGCTTGTATGATGGAGGATAAAGAGAGAAGCAGCAAGAGGCCCTGATATGCCCATGAAGCTGGACCTTCCCTGGACTGTGTACCTCAGAATTGTTTATCTAGGATAGAAACAAACTTCTATCTTTTAAAGCTTCCATTATTTGAGGTTTTCAGTTAAAACAGCCAAGCTTTATACTTATTAATCCAGGATGAAATGTCAATTTGTAAAGCTTCTGATGTAGGTAACTAAACAAAACTTATGGAAGCTTAAACACAGGTACATATTTTTCTCACATAAAAAAGTGCAGGAGTATGTGGCTGTTTAATGATGTCATCCAGAGCCCAAGTTCTCTGCAGCCTTCTGTTCTTTGACCCTTAGGATATTGACTTTAATCTGAATGCTTGACAACTCATGGCTGCAAGATGGCTGTTGCAGCTACAGGCATTCATTATGTCCACAGAGCAGGCAAGAGGGATGAGGAAGTGCCAAAGTTCTGATCCACACAGGCTTTGCCTTTTTAACTGGGAAGAGAATTCCCCCTGAGCCTAGTTCCCTTAATATCTCATACAGAACTGCATCTCCTATGTCCGTAGTGGGATCCACCTTCCTGAAATCAATGGATCTCTGTTAACCACTGAAATACACTGAGATGCTGTCCCTAGGAAAGAAGGAAGTGGGGAGAGGGTGTGGATAGGCCACAGACAGTGAGGAAAGCAAGGCTTAGAGGTGCTAATATTACATAGCCAGTGTGTGGAAAACTAGATTTTGAATGAAGCTCAAACTTCCAAACCTAGGGGTCTTAATCGTGATGACAAACTCTCAGGAAGATCGCAGACATCTTTGCTTTCCTTTCTTCAGATTATGTTTTTAGAATCTCTGCCAGGGATTTTCTATGGGAAGTCCTAGGTTTCATAGCAAGTGGAATTAGGGAGACATGAAAGACCCCTTCCAACTTAAGCTTCTACAGCAGCTCTGTCTAACAGAACTTTTGAAATGGAAATGTTCTATGCTGTGCTAATACAGCAACCACTACCCACATGTGGCTATTTAGGACCTGAAATATGGCAATTGTGACTGAGGAATAGAATTTTTAATTTCATCTAATTTCAATTTAAATAGCCACATGTAGCTAGTAGCCACTGTGTTGAACTGCACAGTTCCAGAGCTTCAAATTATTTGTTCTCAGAATTCTAAGAATCAATCCAAATGCTAAGAATCAACAAAATTCCACTGCCCAAACAGAACTTTTTGTTTTCAAGAAGTAATGGCCCACCGCTGCTTAGTATGAGATGGTGTTATAAAGACCAGCACAAGTAATAGTTGCACGAAAGAAGCTCAGTGTAGATATAATCATGTTTATACAAATATTGGTACATAGAATCTGCCTGCTAAAAATACTGATTTATGGAGCTTCAAGTTTGCTTACAGCAAATCAAACTTGTATTTCTGAAGTGTCAGGAGAACAGCTCTTTGGCCCAAGAAGAAAAAAGCTACAGCAAGCAGAGCTGGACAGTGTGGGCATGGGTTAGCAGGGGAGAGCAGTGAGTCTCCCGTTCGTTCTGAGGCAGAGATGGTGGTATTATTATTGCTACAAAAGCCTCTAATGATTTCCACCTGAGGCAGTAATAAGTTCAGATCTTGTTTTCTAGGACCCAGTTAGTTTAAACGCTGTAGTGTGTGTGTGTGTGTGTGTGTGTGTGTGTGTGTGTGTGTATACATACACATGTTCTTGGTTTATTATTTTTATATTATATATGATGTTTTGAGATCTGTATGATTAGGTCCCCCACGAATTCATATTTTGAAATCCTAACCCCCAAAGTGATAGTATTAGGAGGTAGGATCTTTGAAAGGTGATTAGTTATTGAGGGTGGCGTCCTCATGAATGGCATTAATGTATGATATAATTTGCATAGTTGTCCCTGTCCAAATCTCTTGTTGATTTGTAATCCCCAGTGCTAGAGGTGGGGCCTGGTGGGAGGTGTTTGTGTCATGGGGGTGAATCCCGCATAGCTTGCTGTTGTCTTCATGATAATGAGTTCCCACAAGATCTGCTCCTTTAAGAGTGTGTGGCACCTCCCTTCAATTCTCTTTCTTGCTCCTGCTTTTGTCATGTGGCGTGCCTGCTCCCATTTCACCTTCTGTCATGAGCAAAGGCTTCCCAGAGGTCTCCCCAGAATCAGATGCTGGTGCCATGCTTCCTGTACAGCCTGCAGAACTGTGAGCCAATTAAACCTTTTTTTTTTTTTTTTGAGACGGATTCTCACCCTGTCGCCCAGGCTGGAGTGCAATGAGGCAATCTTGGCTCACTGCAAACTCCGTCTTCTGGATTCAAATGATTCTTCTGCCTCAGCCTCCCAAGTAGCTGGGATTACAGGTGCCCATCACCACACCCAGCTAATTTTTGTATTTTTAGTAGGGATGGGGTTTCACCATGTTGGCCAGGCTGGTCTCGAACTCCTGACATTGTGATCTGCCCACCTTGGCCTCCCAAAGTGCTGGGATTACAGGTGTGAGACACCACATCTGGCCAAACCTTTTCTTATAAATCACCCAGTTTCAGGTATTTCTTTATAGCAATGCAAGAATGGCCTAAGACACAGTCCTTATAAAAGGCCTAAGACACAGTCCTTATAAAAGAGGCCCAAGAGAGATCATTTGCCCCTTCCCACCATGTGAGGTTATGGTGAGAAAACCAGCTTTCTATGAAGCAGAAGGTGAGCCCTCACTAGACACTGCATCTCCATGTTTCTTGATCTTGGACTTCCCAGTCTCCGGAACTGTGAGAAATAAGTTTCTGTTGTTTATAAGTGTTGTAGTTTATGGTATTATGTTATAGCAGCCTGAATGGACTAAGACAACATCTTAGAAAGACTTTTCTGGCTCAGGAGTGACTAAATCCTCCAGGGGCTTCTTACAGATAGCAAGGGTTCAGCCAGGAGCATGCCTTTGATATACAAACTAACCAATCCAGAGCCGCCCCTCCTCTCTCTGTCCCGTACACCCAGGAGATAATATTCCTGTTTTCTAATCATCCCAGAGACAAGTACCAGGCACTTAGGCCCCGTCTCCACTATCATTTAAAACCTGCTAAAATTATTCTAACTCACTAAATGCTCAACTATTTACCATGCCTTGTCTTGTCTGGTCTAGTACCTTTCCCTTGGTCGTGTCTCCTGACCATCTGGGTGTCTTTCCATTGAGGTCCTGGGTGACATGTCATGCTTCCTATCTCCAGGACCTGTGAATATAACAAATTTTGTTTTCCTGAGTCACTCCTCTGTCTCCTCTTATAGCCACACCCAAGTGACCACCTCACAAAAGAAAAGGAAACAAATGCTTTGCCCTAATATTGTGTCTAGGTCAGGTGTGGTGGCACTTTGGGAGGCCAAGTGGGCAGATCCCAGCACTTTGGAAGGCTGAGGTGGGTAGATCACTTGAGGTCAGGAGTTCAAGACCAGCTTGGCCAATATGGCAAAACCCTGTCTCTAATAAAAATACAAAAATTAGATAAGTGTGGTGGTGAGTACCTGTAATCCCAGCTACTTGGGAGGCTGAGGCAGGAGAATTGCTTGAACCCAGAAGGAGAGGTTGCAGCAAGCTGAGATCATGCCTTTGGACTCAAGCCTGGGTGATAAGAGCAAAACTCCATCTCAAAATAGTGTCTAAAAAGACGAGGCTGTTTTAACATGAGTCCATCTTACAGCAACCGAGGTGAACTGTACGTTGGAAAAGCAAGCAATTTTGTCTTTTGCACCTGTTAATTGGGTTCAGGAAGAAAAAACACATCTAGGTAATTTAGGTTTTTCTTGTTTTTGGTTTTTTTAATGTTAGATTACTGACTAGTGAACATATATCAGAGAAATAAAACAAACCTGTTTTAGCTTATTTGTATTTTCTATATCCCAAATCCATTCCCTTCCACTGACAACACTAACAGCAAAATGAATGACTGTAATGGTGTGAGGATAGTATGTCCTCTGTTATTCTCTGCTGGGGCAAAGGAAGCTTGAGAGTCCATCCTGAGAGCACCTGCTCCAGCCTTCATAGGGATTTTCTAAGACTACTTTGCAACCTGACTTTTAAAGTTGGCATTTGGAAAACCCCAAATGGTATCTAACTAGCTAACTTGTATTGTTTTGGATTTTGACTGATTTCCTTGAAGTCTGTGGCATGGGTATTTTTATAGGATTTTTGTTTATTTTGTTTTGCTGTGCCAGATTTCCCACTCCTGAGAAGCAGAAGGGTATGATTGGTAGAAGGGACTCTGAGCTTTATGGTGCACCAGGATTGATAGGGTTTGGATGTTTTTTCCCTCCAAATCTCATGTTGAAATGTGATTCCCAATGTTGGGGGTAGGGCCTGGTAGGAGGTGTTTGGGTCAGGGAGCGTATTCCCTGTGAATGGTTTGGTGCTGTCCTTGCGATTATATAATGAGTTCACATGAGAACTGGTTGTTTAAGAACATGTAGCACCTCGCCCCTCCCACCTCGCTCCCTCTGTCATCATGTGATGCACCTACTCCTACTTCACCTTCTACCGTGATTGAAAACTTCCTGAGGCTGCACCAGAAAATAAGTAGAGCCTGGTGCCACACTTCCTGTTTACCCTGCAGAACCATGAGCCAATTAAGCTTCTTTTCTTCACACACTACCCAGTTTCAGGTATTTCTTTATAGTGACACAAAAACAGACTAACACAAGTAACACAAGGAAGAATTTGCTGAATAAATCAGGAGCAGAATATACAGAACGCACATTTTCTCACCTGTGGTTAGGTTGGCTCTAGTTCTTCCATTCTGAGTGTTGGAGCTCATAAAGCAGTACCCCAGAATATAGGCCTCAGAAGCAGAAGTTTCTCTCTGACCTCTGCCCTCCTGTCTCTCAGTCCCATTCCCCCCCACCCCCAGCCTAGCTATAGAAACTAGAACTCCCTTTCCTGAAGGTGGGTCATAGAAACCAAAATCCCTTCTCTCCACAGCCAGCTATAAAACCTGAAAGCTGTACTCTAGTACTAGTACTAGTACAAACTAGTACTAGTACTAGTACTAGTACAAACTAGCACTCTAGTTTGCTTCTGCCTTACTCTGTGAAAATAACCATAAAGAAGTTATCCAACCTATCTTGTTTGATTATAGATCATGGACCCCCGTTCCAAGAGGGTCCTGCCCCATATCCAGGAGGAAGGAATTATGTTCAGAGAGGCCAAGAGACATGTAGAGAGACAGGCCTTGCTGGGTTTCCCGGCTGCATCTATTAATGTTGGATTATACCCTTTTGCCCAATCCCCTTTCTACATAGCCATCCATACTTTGTTGAACCTAAGCATATAAATGGACAGTTTCTGTTTGTTAATGGAAAAACTAAATTTTGTAAAATATTTTGGAAGAGGTTTATTCTGAGCCAACATGAGTGACTGTGACCCAGAAAAATCATCTCAAGGAGTCTTGAGAAAGTGTGCTGAAGGTGGTCAGATTACAATTTGGTTTTATTTTATTTTTAATATTTATTTGGAAGGAGGATCATCATGGTGGATGAGAGGCAGGACTAGATTGTAGCTCCAGACAGAACAGCATGCAGAGGCTTGCATTGTGAATTTTAGCTGCAGATTGACTGCAAGAACATGACAGCAATCCAGAGAGGAGCCACAGACCATCTGAAGGAAGCAGACTGCTCCTGCAGGACCCAGGAGACACCCTAAATACTGTGAGTGCTCCAACTGTGAAAGTGGGAAAGGGAGACCCTTCTATCCAGAACACCCCCCCCCCCCACTGGCATTACTAGACAGGTCTTCAAGATAGAAAGTCAACAAAGAAACTATGGGTTTAAACCATACCTTGGAACAAATGGACTTACAGATATATACAGAACATTTCATTCAACAACTGCAGAATACACATTCTATTCAATAGCGCATGGCACTTTCTCCAAGGTAGACCATATGATAGGCCACAAAACAAGCAATAAATTTAAGACAATTGAAATTATATCAAGTACTTTCTTAGATCACAGTGGGATAAAACTGGAAATCAACTCCAAAAGGAACCTTCAAAACCATGCAAATATATGGAAATTAAATAACCTGCTCCTAAATGAGCATTGAGTCAAAAACAAAATCAAGATGGAAATTAAAAAATTCTTTGAACTGAATGACAATAATGACACAGCCTACCAAAACAGCTAGGATACAGCTAAGGCGGTGTTAAGAGAAAAGTTTATAGCCCTAAACATCTATATCAAAAATACTGAAAGAGCACAAACTGACATTCTAAGGTCACACTCCAGGGAACTAGAGAAACAAGAACAAACCAAACCCAAGGCCAGCGGAAGAAAAGAAATAACCAAGATCAGAGCAGAACTAAATGAAATTGAAACAAAACAAAAAATACAAAAGATAAATGAAACAAAAAGTTGGCTATTTGAAAAGATAAATAAAATTGATAGACTATTAGCAAGATTAGCCAAGAAAAGAAGAGAGAAAATTCAAATAACCTCACTAAGAAACAAAACAGGAGATATTACAACTGTCGCTATTGAAATACAAAAGATCATTCAAGGCTACTATGAACACTTTTATGCACATAAACTAGAAAACCTAGAAGAGATGGGTAAATTCCTGGAAAACTACAATCCTCCTACCTTAAATCAGGATGAATTAGATACCCTGAACAGACCAATAACAAGCAGCAGGATTGAAAATTTTAAAATTACCAACAAAAAAAGTCCAGGACCAGACGAATTCACAGCAGAATTCTACCAGACATTCAAAGAAGAATTGGTGCCTATCTTTTTGACACTATTCCACAAGATAGAGAAAGAAGAAACCCTCCCCAATTCATTCTATGAAACCAGCATCACCCTAATACCAAAACAAGGAAAGGACATTACCGAAAAAGAAAACTACAGACTGATATCCTTGATGAACATAGATGCTAACATCTTTAACAAAATACTAGCTAACCAAATCCAACAACATATCAAAAGATAATCCACCATGACCAAGTGGGTTTTATACCACGGATGCAGGGATGGTTTCACATATGCAAGTCAATAAATGTGATACACCATATAAACAGAATTAAAAACAAAAACCACATGACCATCTAACTAGATGCAGAAAAAGCATTTGGTAAAATCCAGTATTGCCTTATGATTAAAACTCTCAGCAAAATTGGTATACAAGGGACTGCCTCAAAGTAAGAAAAGTGATCTATAACATACCCACAGCTAACATAACACTGAATGGGGAAAAGTTGGAAGCATTCACTCTGGAAACTGGAACAAGACAAGGATGCCCACTCTCACCACTCCTCTTCAATATAGTACTGGAGGTCCTACCCAGAGCAATAAGACAAGAAAAAGATATAAAGGGCATCCAAGTAAAGAGGAAGTAAAACTGTCACTGTGTGCTGATGATATGATTGTTTACCTTGAAAACCCTTCCGACTTCTCCAGAAAGCTCCTAGAACTGATAAAGAATTCAGCAAAGTTTCCAGATACAAGAGTAATGTACACAAATCAGTAGCTTTCTATACACCAACAGTGACCAAGTTGAGAATCAAATTGAGAACTCAGCCCCTTTTACAATAGCTGCAAAAAACTAAAATACTTAGGAATATACCTAACCAAGGAGTGAGAAGACCTCTACAAAGAAAACTACAAAGTACTGCTGAAAGAAGTCATAGATGACACAAACAAATGGAAACACATTCCTTGCTCATGGATGGTAGAATCAATATTGTGAAAATGACCACACTGCCAAAAGCAATCTATAAATTCAGTGCAATCCCCATCAAAATACGACCATCATTCTTCACATAATTAGAAAAAAACAATTCTAAAATTCATATGGAACCAAAAAAGAGCTCACATAGCCAAAGCAAGATGAAGCAAAAAGAACAAGTCTGGAGGCATCACACTATCTGATTTCAAACTATACTATAAGGCCATAGTCATCAAAATAGCATGGTACTTGTAGAAAAATAGGCACATGCCTATAATCCCAGCACTTTGGGAGGCTGAGGTGGGCAGACCACCTGAGGTCAGGAGTTCGAGACCAGTCTGGCCAACATGGTGAAGCCTTGTCTCTACTAAAAATAGAAAAATTAGCCAAGGGTGGTGGTGTGCACCTCTAGTCCCTGCTACTGGGGAGGCTGAGGCAGGAGACTTGCTTGAACCCAGGAATAAATTAACAGCATTTGCAGTGACCTGGATAAGATTGGAGACTATTATTCTAAGTGAAGTAATTCAGAAGTGAAAAGCCAAACATCGTTTGTTCTCACTGATATGTGGGAGTTAAGCCATGAGGACACAAAGGCATAAGAATGATACAGTGGACTTTGGGGACTTGAGGGGAAGATGGTGAGGGGGGTGAGGGATAAAAGACTACAAATATGGTGCAGTGTTTACTGCTTGGGTATTGGGTGTACCAAAATCTCGCAAATCGCTACTAAAGAACTTATGTAGCCAGATACCACCTGTACCCCAATAACTTATGGAAAAAAATAAAACCTGGATAACTAGCTTAAATATATACAATATTTTAAAATAAAATTTAAAAATAATATTTAGATAAATAGGATTTTAGGTAAAATTGTTAATAAGGTATAATAATTTCATTAAAAAAATAAAAATTATAATAAAATATTTATTTATTTATTTATTGACACAGAGTCTTTCTCTGTTGCCCAGCTTGGAGTGCTGTGGTGCTATCTCAGATCACTGCAACCTCCACCTCCTGGACCCAAACAATCCTCCCACTTCAGCCTCCTGAGTAGTTGGGACTACAGGTGCATACCACCATGCCTGGCTAATTTTTGTATTATTATTATTTCTTTTTGTAGAGATGAGCTTTTGCCAAGTATCCCAGGCTGGTCTCAAACTCCTGCCCTCCAGCAATCCACCTGCCTCAGTCTCCCAAAGTGCTGAAATTATAGGTGTGAGCCACTATGCCTGGCTTTAGAGTTTGGTTTTATAAATTTTGGGGAGGCAGGAGTTACAGACACAAAGACATGAATCAAAGCATGAAAAGTATACACTGGTTTGCCCAAAAGGCAGGATATCTTGAAGCAGGAACTTGTAAGACATCAATGGATTTAGAGATTATTTTATCTGCAATTGCTTAAAGGAACACAACTTTGTCTAAAAACTTGGAGTTAGCAGAAAGGAATGTTTACGTTAAGATAAGGATGCTATGTTAGAGTCAGCCAAAATATAACCGGTTTATCAAGATTGATAGCCTGCAGGCATGACTTAACTCTTGCCTGCATGGCCTTAAGTCTTATTTGTAATTTGGTATCTTGTTGCCACAAAAAATCTGTTTTGTTAGTCTTATGACCTCTTTTTTTTAACTTGAATACCGGTTGGTTGTGTCCCAACACCTAAAGGGAGACAGTATATTGAGGCATGTCTGACCTTCCTTCTTGTCATGACTGGAAACTCAGTTCTTTAAAAAAAATTCCTAAGTCTCAGGAAACTCAGTATTTAAGGTTCCTCTGAGGTCCCTTGGCCAAAAGGGATGAGGCTTAATATTTTATTTTTAGTTAATACTTGGTATCTTTGGGTCCTTTTTCTGAAGTCTCCCATGTATATTCATTAAATAAATGTGTATGCTTTTCTCCAATTAATCTGCCTTTTTTTGAGTTGATTCAGTTTTTACAGCAAACCTTTAGAGGGCCAAGAACTTTCCGCTTGGCCTTTGCATGAGTAGCATCTCACGTAATGTTCTTTGCTTAATGCTTTAGCACTTTCACCCTTCCTTCAAGCTCTGTCTTTTCCTGTGCTTTTCCTACCACCAAAACAGGTTCCAGGCATCATCTCCACCCCAGCATGGCCTCTTTCTGAGGAGCTGTATATGGGAAGATCCGATCATCTTAATTTCTATTTTTTTCCCCATTTATTTATTTTATTGCATTTTAGGTTTTGGGGTACATGTGAAGAACATGCAAAATTGTTGCATAGGTACACACGTGGCAGTGTGATATGCTGCCTTCCTTCCCATCACCTACATCTGGCATTTCTCCCCTTGCTGTCTCTCCCCAACTCCCCACCCCCCACCGTCCCTCCCCTATTTCCCCCCAACTGACCCCAGTGTGTAGTGCTCTCCTCCCTGTGTCCATGTTCTCATTGTTCAACACCCGCCTATGAGTGAGAACATGCGGTGTCTGATCTTCTGCTCTTCTGTCAGTTTGCTGAGAATGATGGTTTCCAGGTTCATCCATGTCCCTACAAAGGACACAAACTCATCATTTTTGATGGCTGCATAATATTCCATGGTGTATATGTGCCACATTTTCCCTATCCAGTCTATCGTCGATGGGCATTTGGGTTGGTTCCAAGTCTTTGCTATTGTAAACAGTGCTGCAATGAACATTCGTGTGCACGTGTCCTTATAGTAGAACGATTTGTAATCCTTTGGATATATACCCAGTAATGGGATTGCTGGGTCAAATGGAATTTCTATTTCTAGGTCCTTGAGGAAACGCCACACTGTCTTCCACAATGGTTGAACTAATTTACACTCCCACCAACAGTGCAAAAGTGTTCCTATTTCTCCACATCCTCTCCAGCATCTGTTGTCTCCAGATTTTTTAATGATCGCCATTCTAACTGGCGTGAGATGGTATCTCAATGTTGTTTTGATTTGCATTTCTCTGATGACCAGTGATGATGAGCATTTTTTCATATGTTTGTTGGCCTCATGTATGTCTTCTTTTGTAAAGTGTCTGTTCATATCCTTTGCCCACTTTTGAATGGGCTTGTTAGATTTTTTCTTGTAAATCTGTTTTAGTTCTTTGTAAATTCTGGATATCAGCCCTTTGTCAGATGGGTAAACTGCAAAAATTTTTTCCCATTCTGTTGGTTGCCGATTCACTCTAATGACTGTTTCTTTTGCTGTGCAGAAGCTGTGGAGTTTGATTAGGTCCCATTTGTCTATTTTGGCTTTTGTTGTCAATGCTTTTGGTGTTTTGGTCATGAAGTCCTTGCCTACACCTATGTCATGAATGGTTTTGCCTAGATTTTCTTCTAGGGTTTTTATGGTGTTAGGTCTTATGTTTAAGTCTTTAATCCATCTGGAGTTAATTTTAGTGTAAGGTGTCAGGAAGGGGTCCAGTTTCTGCTTTCTGCACATGGCTAGCCAGCTTTCCCAACACCATTTATTGAACAGGAAATCCTTTCCCCATTGCTTGTTTTTGTCAGGTTTGTCAAAGATCAGATGGTTGTAGATATGTTGTGCTGCCTCTGAGACCTCTGTTCTGTTCCATTGGTCTATATCTCTGTTTTGGTACCAGTACCATGCTGTTTTGATTACTGTAGCCTTGTAGTATAGTTTGAAGTCTGGTAGTGTGATGCCTCCTGCTTTGTTCTTTTTGCTTAGAATTGACTTGGCTATGCTGGCTGTCTTTTGGTTCCATGTGAAGTTTAAGGTGGTTTTTTCCAGTTCTGCAAAGAAGAACTGGAAAGCTTGATGGGGATAGCATTGAATCTGTAAATTACTTTGGGCAGTATGGCCATTTTCATTGGTAGCTTGATGGGGATAGCATTGAATCTGTAAATTACTTTGGGCAGTATGGCCATTTTCACGATATTGATTCTCCCTAACCATGAACATGGAATGTTTCTCCATCTGTTTGTGTCCTCTCTTATTTCATTGAGCAGTGGCTTGTAATTCTCCTTGAAGAGGTCCTTTACGTTCCTTGTTAGTTGTATTCATAGGTATTTTATTCTCTTTGTGGCAATTGTGAACGGAAGTTCGTTCTTGATTTGGCCCTCTTTCAGTCTGTTATTGGTGTATAGGAATGCATGTGATTTTTGCACATTGATTTTGTATCCTGAGGCTTTGCTGAACTTGCTTATCAGTTTCAGGAGATTTGGGGCTGAGACGATGGGGTCTTCTAGATATACAATCATGTCGTCTGCAAATAGAGACAATTTGACTTCCTCCTTTCCTATTTGAATGCCCTTTATTTCTTTTTCTTGCCTGATTGCTCTGGCTAGAACTTCTAATACTACATTGAATAGCAGTGGTAAGAGAGGGCATCCTTGCCTAGTGCCACATTTCAAGGGGAATGCTTCCAGTTTTTGCCCATTCAGTATGATATTGGCTGTTGGTTTGTCATAAATAGCTTTTATCATTTTGAAATACGTTCCATCGATACCTAGCTTATTGAGGGTTTTTAGCATAAAGGGCTGTTGAATTTTGTCAAAGGCCTTCTCTGTATCAATTGAGATAATCATGTGGTTTTTGTCTTTGGTTCTGTTTATGTGGTGAATTACTTTTATAGACTTGCGTATGTTGAACCAGCCTTGCATCCCCGGGATGAAGCCTACTTGATCATGGTGGATAAGCTTTTTGATGTGCTGTTGCAATCGGCTTGTCAGTATTTTATTGAAGATTTTTGCATCTATGTTCATCATGGATATTGGCTGGAAGTTTTCTTTTCTTGTTGAGTCTCTGCCGGGTTTTGGAATCAGGATGATGTTGGTGTCATAAAATGATTTGGGAAGAATTTCCTCTTTTTGTATTGTTTGGAATAGTTTCAGAAGGAATGGTACCAGCTCCTCTTTGTATGTCTGGTAGAATTTGGCTGTGAACTCATCTGGACCTGGGCTTTTTTTGGGTGGTGAGCTCTTAATTCCTGCATCAACTTCAGATCTTGTTATGGGTCTGTTCAGGCTTTCGGCTTCTTCCTGGTTTAGGCTTGGGAGGAGGCAAGTGTTCAGGAATTTATCCATTTCTTCCAGGTTTATTAGTTTATGTGCATAGAGTTGTTTGTAATAATCTCTGACGATGGTTTGAATTTCTGTGGAATCTGTGGTGATATCCCCTTTATCATTTTTTATTGCATCAATTTGGCTATTCTCTCTTTTCTTTTTTATTAATCTGGCTAGTGGTCTGTCTATTTTGTTGATCTTTTCAAAAAACCAGCTCCTGGATTTATTGATTTTTTGATCTCTCCTTGCTTCTCATATGGACACTTATTGCTATACATTTTCCTCTAGAGACTGCTTTAAATGTGTCCCAGAGATTCTGGTATGTTGTGTCTTCATTCTCATTGGTTTGGAAGAACATCTTTATGTTTGTCTTCATTTCATTGTTTATCCAGTCAACATTTAAGAGCAAGTTGTTCAGTTTCCATGAAGCTGTGCGGTTCTGGGTTAGTTTTTGAATTCTGAGTTGTAACTTGACTGCACTGTGGTCTGAGAGACTGTTACGATTTCCGTTCTTTTGCATTTGCTGAGGAGTGATTTACTCCCAATTATGTGGTCAATTTTAGAGTAGGTGTGATGTGTTGCTGAGAAGAATGTATATTCTGTGGATTTGGGGTGGAGAGTTCTGTAAATGTTTATTAGGTTTGCTTGGTTCAGGTCTGAGTTCAAGTCCTGGATATCCTTGTTAATTTTCTGTCTGGTTGATCTGTCTAATATTGACACTGGGGTGTTAAAGTCTCCCACTATTATTGTGTGGGAGTCTAAGTCTCTTTGTAAGTCATTAAGAACTTGCCTTATGTATCTGGGTGCTCCTGTATTGGGTGCATATATATTTAGGATTGTTAGCTCTTCTTGTTGCATCGATCCTTTTACCGTTATGTAATGTCCCTCTTTGTCTCTTATGATCATTGTTGCTTTAAAGTCTAATTTATCAGAGATGAGAATTGCAACTCCTGCTTTTTTTTGCTCTCCATTTGCTTGGTAAATCTTCCTCCATCCCTTTATTTTGAGCCTTTGTGTATCCTTGCATGTGAGATGGGTTTCCTGGATACAGCACAC
>NW_022437078.1:1227040-1227995 GCF_009761245.1 Sapajus apella
ATTTTCCTCTAGAGACTGCTTTAAATGTGTCCCAGAGATTCTGGTATGTTGTGTCTTCATTCTCATTGGTTTGGAAGAACATCTTTATGTTTGTCTTCATTTCATTGTTTATCCAGTCAACATTTAAGAGCAAGTTGTTCAGTTTCCATGAAGCTGTGCGGTTCTGGGTTAGTTTTTGAATTCTGAGTTGTAACTTGACTGCACTGTGGTCTGAGAGACTGTTACGATTTCCGTTCTTTTGCATTTGCTGAGGAGTGATTTACTCCCAATTATGTGGTCAATTTTAGAGTAGGTGTGATGTGTTGCTGAGAAGAATGTATATTCTGTGGATTTGGGGTGGAGAGTTCTGTAAATGTTTATTAGGTTTGCTTGGTTCAGGTCTGAGTTCAAGTCCTGGATATCCTTGTTAATTTTCTGTCTGGTTGATCTGTCTAATATTGACACTGGGGTGTTAAAGTCTCCCACTATTATTGTGTGGGAGTCTAAGTCTCTTTGTAAGTCATTAAGAACTTGCCTTATGTATCTGGGTGCTCCTGTATTGGGTGCATATATATTTAGGATTGTTAGCTCTTCTTGTTGCATCGATCCTTTTACCGTTATGTAATGTCCCTCTTTGTCTCTTATGATCATTGTTGCTTTAAAGTCTAATTTATCAGAGATGAGAATTGCAACTCCTGCTTTTTTTTTGCTCTCCATTTGCTTGGTAAATCTTCCTCCATCCCTTTATTTTGAGCCTTTGTGTATCCTTGCATGTGAGATGGGTTTCCTGGATACAGCACACTGATGGGTTTTGGCTTTTTATCCAATTTACCAGTCTGTGTCTTTTGATTGGGGCATTTAGTCCATTTACATTTAGGCTTAATATTCTTATGTGCGAATTTGATACTGCCATTTTGGTGCTAGCTGGGTGTTTTGCCCTTTAGTTGAGCTGGTACTTGTTGTTCCTTTATATGTG
>NW_022437078.1:1228095-1275673 GCF_009761245.1 Sapajus apella
CTCTCTTCTGGCTTATAGGGTTTCTGCTGAGAGATCTGCTGTGAGTCGGATGGGCTTCCCTTTGTGGGTAACCTGACCTTTCTTTCTGGCTTCCCTTAGTATTTTCTCCTACATTTCAACCCTGGTGAATCTGACGATTATGTGCCTTGGGGTTGCTCTTCTTGAGGAATATCTTTGTGGTGTTCTCTGTATTTCCTGGACTTGAATATTGGCCTGCGTTGCTAGGTTGGGGAAGTTTTCCTGGATAATATCCTGCAGAGTATTTTCCAGCTTGGATTCATTCTCTTCGTCGCATTCAGGTACGCCTATCAAACGTAGATTAGGTCTTTTCACATAGTCCCACATTTCTTGGAGGTTTTGTTCATTCCTTTCTACCCTTTTTTCTCCAGTCTTCTCTTCACATTTTATTTCATTGAGTTGATCTTTGGCCTCTGATATCCTTTCTTCTGCTTGGTCAACTCGGCTGTTGATACTTGTGCATGCTACGCGAAGTTCTCGTGTTGCGTTTTTCAGCTCCATCAATTCACTTATATTCCTTTCTATTTTGTCCATTCTCATTAGCATTTCATCAAATCTTTTTTCAAGCTTCTTAGTTTCTTTGCATGGGGTTAGAACATGTTCTTTTACTTCACAGAAGTTTCTTACTACCCACCTTCTGAAGTCTGATTCTGTCATTTCATCACACTCGTTCTCCCTCCAACCTTGTTTCCTTCCTGGTGAGGAGTTGTGATCCCTTGTAGGAGGAGAGGTGTTCTGGTTTCGGGTGTTTTCATCATTTTTGCGCTGGTTTCTTCCCATCTTTAAGGATTTATTCACCTGTCGACTTTGTAGTTGCTGGCTTTCAGATTGGGTCTCAAATCTTTCAGATCGACGTTCTGTTTGTTGATGATGAGGTTATTTCTGTTTCTTGGTTTTCCTTCTGACAGTCTGGCCGCTCTGCTGTAGGTCTGCTGAGGTTCACTCCAGGCCCTGCTTGCCTGGGGTTCACCTGCAGCAGCTGCTGAACAGCAAGGGTTGTTACCAGTTTTCTTCTTCTGCTATCTTTGTCCCAGAAGGATACCCGCCTAGTGAAAATCTGATCTCTCTTTTATGAGGTGTCTTTTTTTGATATATAGGGGTCAGGGAGCTGCTTGAGGAGACGGTCTCTTCTTTATAGGAGCTCTAATGGTGAGCTGCAAGCTCTGTTGTTGTTCATTCAGAGCTGCTGAGCAGGTACTTTTAGGTCTGCTGCAGCAGAACTCATAAACTGCTTTTTGTTCCCAGGTGCTCTGTCCCAGGGATTTAGGGCTTTATTTATGAGTTTCCGTTATGCTGCCACCTTCTTTTTTTTTTTTTCCTTCAGACCTGCCCTTCCCAGCAAGGAGGCAGCCTAGTCACTGTCAGCCTATAGCAGCTTTGCTGAGCTGCTGTGGGCTCTGCCCCACTGCCGAGTGAACTTCCCTGCAGTCCTGTTTATATGGGTGTAGTTAGAACTGCTTTGCCGATGGTGGCCCGCCTCTGTTGAGGCAGAGTCTCTCTGCAGTGGCGGGTTGCCTTGGCAACGGCGGGCTGCCTCAGCAATGGCGGGTTGCCTTGGCAATGGTGGGCTGCCTCAGCATTGGCTGACTACCTCTGTGGTGGCAGGCTGCCTCGGTAATGGCGGATGCCCCTCCTCCACAGAGCTGGACCGTCCCAGGTTCAGCTGCGCTTGCTGTGAAACTCTCAATCCAGAGTTTCTGGTTGCTGTTCTTTTGTGGGGGTGGGACCAGCTGAGCCTGATTGCCTGACTCCCTGCCTCAGAGCCTTTTTTAAGTTTGTGTTCCAGTCGCCTGTTGAAGAGGCGCCGGGGTCTGTTTGTTTTCCCCTGCGGCCACTCACTGCGCTGGCTTAAACAGCGGCACTGAGGTTTGTGGCACTTAACCAGAATTTGTTACCTTTTGCCCTGGAATCTACTGTCCTGGTTCCCTGCGCAGTCCCCTTTTTGAACCGGTGCATGGGCGACTTCCCGTGGCTCCAATTGCCAGCCAAAAGGGCGCCCGGACCGGTGTATTTTGTAAGGAGAACCGCTTCCCCGGGGTGCCGACAAAGCAGCCGCGTGGGGCAAAGCAGCGGCGCCCCCCGGCACAGCCGTGCTGGCCGAAACAGTCGGGCTGGTGACCTGTGAAACTTCTCCGCCTGGGAATTTCCTAGTCTGTGGGCAATAAAAATGTGGCGTCCACTCACCCTGTGCGCTTTCACTGGGAGCTGCAATCTGAGCTGTTCCTAAACGGCCATCTTGGATCCTCCTCCCAGAAACCCTTTCTTTGGAGAATCTCGAGCTGGGTCTGGTTTGCAGCCAAGTAGCCTCTGCACCGCCAGGATGCTATCTTTGAGGCCTGCAAGGAGAGAGCAGGCAGGCCGGCGCCAGCCCCCTCTTGACTCCAAGCATGATCTCACATCTTAATTTCTGTAGGACTTGGAAAAGACGCTTTGTAGCATGCCTTAACACACCACTTCCTAATTTATCACAATGTGCACCTCTCTTTTCGGTGTCAGGTCCTAACTTTCTGTTCTTAAGTGCCTTGGTCTCATTTGGTAGCCTCAGGATAAAGAAAATAAATATCATCAGTTTTTTTTATCTTCCATAATTCCAGAAATAGCTCCATTTCTGTGAGAATGTATCACTCAGAGCAAAGAGGGATGCAAGAATGCAAATTGAGCCCTTAACAGGGATGGGTGCTCAGGTGCTAATTTGCAAGCAGCTACTTTTTTTTTTTTTTAAAGAGCTGATGAGATATATATGTTGGCATCTGATGTTATCATTTTGGCAAAAACCTTCATCCAATGTACATAGACATTAGACACAAACAATGCAGTATGAAAGTTGTTAATGATGTCTGTTCTTACAAATAATGATGACTATTCCGTAAATCTAAAAACAAAAGTTGAGACACTTTCTTTGCCCTCTACTTTAAAATTAAGAAACAGATGGCCATCTGTAGCCATATATTTTTTGTTGTTGCGAGTAAATGCAGCCACAGGAGCTTATTTTATGCTAAAAGCTTCCATCTGCTAGATGTAATCTTTTTGTACCTGTAGAAGAATGAATAAAATAGGGACCTGCTTGCTTCTGACCTTGACTTTCAGACAGATTATGTACCTATGCTAGTTTCCTTTTCTCCTTGACAGTTGTTAATCTTAAAATGATGGCATCGTAGTCTTTTGACAGTTTCATCCTTTTACCTAAATGGGGGTGAATTGGGCTTCATATTTCTGGTTGGCATATGTTTTGTTGCTATGCAAGGAGTGGATTTTCCCTTACTGAGCAATGCACGGTGGCCCTCTGCAGCATCTTTTCTTGCAAAAATACTCAAGCATCTTTGGACTTCTTTTTGGCCAAGGGTAAACAAAAGTTATTATAAATAAAAATAATCTTAAAAAATCCTTACATATCATGGAACTATTTATTTATTGGAGGGAAAGAAAAATGGGGTAAACAGAATGAGTCACTGAGAATGTGCTGATTCATTTCCTTGTATCTTTTCAGACCTAGCCTCAAATGGCTCCCTACCTCTCTTCCTGCCTTCTGTTCACCACCATCACCATGACATTGTTCTCTAGGGAGTGTTTTTCTTTCTCCATGGTTATTTGTAACAGGAGTGCCATTTAAACAGAATTCATTGTCATTCAGGCTTACTTTGGTTCACATATGTTGCTTCTGCTTTTACTCAGCTCTGTAGAAAGTTGGAGTTGAAGGAAACACCTTAGAGGTTACTCTCCTCATTTTACAAGTAAAACAAACAAAACAAAACAAAACAAAAAAACCCAAAGCAAAACCACAACTGGACATTGAGCTCTTCTTTTCTCTGATATATGGATTGTGAAAATCACAGAGGGAAATAACGTGAGTCTTAATGTGTATGTTGCACTAGTATGCCTGACTCTAAACAGGACTATTTTCATTAACTTCCTTGAGCAAAGTAGAATGCCTGAGAGTGCTTGTTAGCTATAAGATTGAAAAACTAAGAAGAATTTAAGAATGATTTCAAGATAGTTTATTGTAGAAACATAGTCCTACTGTAATTTTCAGTGTAATTATTTCCTAGCTCAACACATTTGTTTTAGTGATAGACAAGCTTTCTGCTGTTATAAAGGAAAAACTATATATGTTTATAGTTTATATATATACATATAAAATTTGGACCAAAGAGAGGAGAAAGCATCCATGCTTAAAGAAGGAAGACTTTGGGCTGTGTCAAAAACTTACACTGTGATCCTGGGCAAGTTACTCTACTTCATTATGCTGCAGTTGCTCCATCTTTAAAAAAGAAGCTAGGTCAATGGTTTGTTTTCTCCATCCTTCTTTCTTTCTTGCTTAAACAACAACAACAACAAAACTTGATCTAGATCTTCAGAAGTAGTCTTGGACCAGCATGATTATCATCGCCTGGTAACTGATTAGAAATGCAAATTTTTTTTCTTTCTACTTTTTTTTTTTTTTTTTTTTTTAAAGAGTCAGGGTCTTTCTCTGTTTTCTGGGTTGGAGGGCAGTGTCATGATCATAGCTCACTACAGCCTTGAACTCCTAAACTCAAGTGATCCTCCTACCTCGGCCTCCCAAAGTGCTGGAATTACAGGCATGAGCCACCTTACCCAACCAGAAATGCATACTTTCAGACCCCATCCAGACTACAATTCTGCAACTCTGGCAATCTGTCTTTTAACCTGCCCTTCAGGTGATTGTGATCCATGCTCGAATTTGAGAACTACTATGAATAATCCCACTAGAAAAGCTTCAATGCCAGATGCCTGAGCTAATGCTGCAGAAAAACTAAAACAGCTAGTCTTCCTGATTTCAGAGTTCACTACCAGGTGGTAAGTCTGCGAGTCTAAGATTCTACTTGATTTCTTACATTTTTTCTTGCATTTCTGTATCAACTTTCTGCCAGCAGAAATCAAGTAACAGTTTACTTTTCAGAGTGCAAGATGGACTATGTAAAAAGCCTTCCAGCAGTAGTACCAACTGAGAACTTGTTTTAGATTCAGAAAAGTATTTGCAGTCATGTGCATTCAGTGAGTGAGTCTCATCACTGAAAAAGGAAAGTTCATGTTGGCTATGAAGTCCTTCTTGCAGTCTTGGGTTTTTCTGGTCTTACCTCGGTGGAAGCAGTGTGCCTAATGGCAGGAACAGGACCTCTGTCTTCATACTGCCTGCATTCAGTTTGAGTCCCAATTCTTCCCGCCTTTTTTTTTTTTTTTTTTTTTTTTTTTTTCTGGAGACAGTGTCTCGCTCCATCACCCAGGCTGGAGGCAGTGGCATGATCATGACTCACTGCAGCCTCAACATCCCAAGCTCAAGTGATTCTCAAACTTCAGCTTCCCAAGTAGCTGGGATCACAGGCATATGCCACCACAAGTGCCTAATTATTTATTTTTTTATTTTTTGCAAAGATGAGGTCTCGCTGTGTTGACTGGGCTGGTTTTGAGTTCCTGAGCTCAAGTGATCTTTCTGTTGCGGCCTCCCAAAGTGCTACGATTACAGGCGTGAGCCACAATTCCTGACTGAGTCCAATCTCTTCTGACTTCAAGTAAATTACTTTTTCTTGTCTCAGAATTCAGTTTCCTTATATGTAAATCGGGGGAACACATAGCACTTGCTTCTTCATTGTGAGGATTCAGAAGAGACAGTTCAAAATTCCTGCATGATCTGCACATGTAACTCAGAATGTAAAGTACAATAAAAAAAAAAAAGAAGAAACTAAAGAGACAGTTCATATTAACATGCTCAGCACAGTGGCTTGCATGTATTCAGTATTCAATGAATGTTATGCACTGTTAGTCCACTTCTCAGGATTCTGCAGCTTTCAAATGAAGGTGCTGATTTTTTTTGGAAATAATGTGTGAGATGTATGTAAATATGAAGGAAAATTAAATATTTGAAAAATTACATCTGGGAAGTATGTTATACATGAAGCAATTGTGCCATGGTCAATGATGTGAAAAAGAGGAAAGAGTTAGCTATCATGACTCAAAAAGAGAGAACAGATGAGCATACCTAATCCCTTCTACAGCATTCACTCAACATACCTCTCACCTCCTCACAGTGCTGAATTCTGACCCAGTTCTTTTGGATCACTTCCATAGTTCACTGAGCTTTAATTAATAGGCTTCCCAGATTAGACAAGTCTTCTATTATGTACTTACACCACCCCCATAGTTCTCTTTTTGCAGCACTTATTACCCCTCAAAATAATTTGTTCAGTTTGTCCTCACTTAGCTCCATAGGGCCAGAACCATCCCTATGAATTCTATGTCTTCATGGCTTAGCTCAGTTCTTAGTGCAAATATCATAGTCATTCCCAACCAGAATGTCATGGCGCAAATGTGCTTCCTGAGTGAGTTACGTATGTGCTGAGACACTGATCACTCCGCCCTTGAGGATCTGGGCTCAGGTAGAGATTGCAAGGGTTTCAGGCCCAGTCTCTTTCCAACTCTAGCAGCTTCACCTGTTTATACTACTATGAAGTAGAATTGTCTTATGTGCACCATTATGTTAAAAAGGTTGGGAAACATTCCAGTCATTGGGTGGGTAAAAGAACAGCTATATAGATAGATAAATAGTTGGATGTCCCAACTTATGAGAAATTATTGCTGGGCAAGGGAGATCCACATTCCTTAGGAAAGATACTTTAGTTGCTTTAAATAGAAAACAAGAGAGTTAGATGTAGTCTGAGAAATAAGTTTTATTTTAAGTAAAGTAAAAATCTGCCAATTTCTGATTGGATTAAAAATGGACTGGAAGGTCTCTGTTGGGACAGACCATTACTCAGTTTCGTGTCACTGACATAAACCTCATTGAACATAGTCCTCAGTCAGGTCCAGAATGGGTTAGTAGACTCTGGATCACTTAGCAGGCAGCACTAAATATGCCTATTCCAAGGCTAGGTAGAACTTTCCTTTCACATAGAATCACTGAGAAAAATCTTTTCTTTGATAGCTTCATTGTAATTTAACCAGTTGTTTCAATAAAATGGTCCCATGGTGTTGGTTGGAGAAAGGTAGTTATACATTTCTCATCATTGCTAGTTAAGACAACAATAACAATGAAATGTTGATTGTTCCAGTTGTTGTCCAAGTTAGGGCTATGAGTTGAACAGTGCTAAATAGGTGAAAATGTCAGAGATTTATTATTTAAACAGAACTGGAGTGCAACAGAAGGGAAGACAAATTTTTAATTCTTTCATCTCACCAATCTCTACTTTGTACCTTACACTATTTCCTCAAGGCAGAATGCCCTCGAAGGGCCATGTATTTGCCAAATAATTTTCCAATTGTTTCCAACTACTGTCTTAAGATGTCTCTGCTACAGTTTGGAGGCTTGATGGGAGTAAAATAACTTACATGTTAAATTTGTTTATGTAGGGTTTAAGCTATTTGTGTTTTATTAGGCACCTGTTAGGTAGGGATGGAAATCATGGAGTCTGCCTGAGGCCTACCTGGTGACGGTATAAGTCATGAAATAAGACATGAAGGGCAAGACCCCAAACAGGTTACCTGAGGCAACTGCATCTTCCTTGGGTGAGTTGCCATCACAATTGGTAGTGGTGGTAGCAGTGAGATTTGGAGGAAACAGGGAAAGAGATGGCAATATTGGAACTTAGAAAAAATGTGTGAAATTGTTCTTCTAAGAGGCTTGGACTACACTGTGCCCAGCTAAAAATTCCTATCCTTTTTTGAATCCAAGGGGTTTCTAGCCCCTCTGTTAGAGGCCATGATTAACTACTACAGAAATGGATTCTGGACCTCTTAACCAAAAAAAAAAATTTTTTTTTAAATAAAAAAATAAAAAAGAGAGAGCTCGCAAGAGCTCGCGAGATATTTAGGATAGAATTGTAAACCTAGGCATGAGCTCTTGTTGTTGCTGCTCATACTAGCCAGGCACTAAACTTTAGCATTCCTGGTTATGACTCCCTTCCTTTCTGCAGAGATGCAGTTCTTGCTGGTGGAGAGTGACTGTAAAATAATGAGGACAGCTGCCCATCATCTTCTAGTGGTGAGTCAGGCAAGAGGTGAGGCTGCAACATACAGATAAAACCATTCCAAGGAAAAACTTCATTGGGGGATGGGTGAAGTATAATCAATAAAACACAAGTCAACCAAGGAGAAGTACGAAATCATTGCTTCTGGAGAGAAAAGCCTCAACAAGCTCAAACGTGAAAATAAAATGAAAATGTCTTTTTAGAATGAAAGAAAGAAAACCAATTCAGAGGAAAAAGTAGAAAAGGTAGAATTGAGCCTACACTTGTTATTATTTACCCTGATTGTACTTGGAGCTCAAAGGACTTTCAGAGGATCTGCCTTAAATTGCTTTTTAAAATAAAGAACTTATATAAAGACTGCTTATTTCTTTGGAGTTCTAAGCCATACTATAAAGGAAGGCAGAGAGATATTTATTTACGTGTAATATTCTGTAAGCCAAGTTGCTAAACTTGCCTTATTCTTGATTTGCTATTAATAAAGTCAGTGGCTCCAATTGGGTGTGGAGGGGAAGAATAAGAGCAGGGTCAGGGTTTCTTGATTCTTCTTTGTCCTTCCTTCATTTCTCTCTCTCATTCCACCATGAAGGATTGAGATTATATTGCCATTGATTTGACTGACCTATTCTGGTGAATACCAAACATAATGGTGAAGATATATTCCTCCCCACAAATGGTATGCTCTTGTCTCTGGGGAATTCAAAGATACCCCCACAAATTTAGTAAACTATAGTTTAATCCCCACACAGAGCTTCTGCTTCAGTAAATCAAGGTGGAATCTTGTAGTCTGCATTTTAAACAAGCACCCTAAGTAATTTTAATGCAGGCAATCCAGGAATTATAGTTTGAAACATATGGACATTGGCATATGTATGTGGTAGGCCCTGATGTTGGATAGATATGGTTTGAATCTCAGCTTGGCCACCTTCTAGCTTTGCGACATTGAGCAAGTTACCTGATATCTCTGTGCCTATTTCTCTCTGTATAAAAAGGGAATAACATTAGTATCTACCTCATCAGTGCTGATAATAATCCTGAATGTCCAAAATCCCAAGAGATTAAGATCGTGAATGTGGAAACCCTGAAAGCTGAATTATGGGAAAGGGATAAGTGTGTTTGTGGTTATATGTAGGATAGTTGCATCATGCTACTTATATCATGTTAGGTGGAACTGTTACCTTGTTATTGTCTTCATTTGAATTTGGTGGAAAATCCAGATAAGTTGGTTGAAAATACAATATGGCAGTGATGAAAACTTCAGTTTAAAAATGAATTATTTGTCTGCATTGGCATTCCTTCCAATGAATGAAATTCCCACACTTTTAATAAGTTAAAGAGCATTTGCCTCAGGAAGCCAATGAAGTTACTGACTGGTTTAAAAATAATTTTGGGCATGGTAAGATAAGAAGATGCAACACCACTTATGCAGTGGTATTGCTGTTTCATCACAACTATTGTTTCCATCAAATTTGTGGTGTGTATATCAGTGTGTGCAGAATGGCTTTCCATGTCCCCATAACAGCATGGCACAGAAGATGGAAAAATTTAACAGGGAATGCTCACATCGGTGTATATCAAGTCAGAGTGGAATTTCAAAAAGAGCAGAGCCATGTAGAAAATGAATATGAACATGTTCTACAAGGAAAGCCATACCTGAAAAGAAAAAATAAATGCAGCTATTTATTGAGATGCAAGACTTCAAAACATAGTTAATGATCGTGAAAGTTGGCCAGCTCTTATGGACGACTTCTATGCAATTGTCCATAATGTATCCCTGTGATATGTTTTTCACATGTTGACTTTTTAAAAGTTTTATTCCCCACTAATCTAAGTCACTAGCATTATTTTTTACAATTTACTATGCTATTTATTTCATCTTTGCATCATTTTTAATACTGGAGGTATAAGTTGAGCAAAGACTTCTACTGAGTACTAATTCATTTTGGGCAATTTTTTCAAATTTGACTCCACGAAAATGCATTATCACAATGTTAACTTTGTGGGTAAACATTGAGCATGTATGTAAAAATCTTGAAATTTTCTCAATAAATAGAGATGCCTTTTTTGTATATTTATGTTTGTGAAGGATAAAATTTCTTGTTCTTGGGTCTGAGTGACTGCATATTTGGTGGTAACCCATCACAATTTTTGATCCATCTTGTCAAAAGACTTAAGTTGTCCATGATAGTATTTCAAAGGACTGTAGGTATAAAACTGGGTGCATGAAACTACCAACCATAATGATACATGCTTATACTTTTTGCTTTTTGACTTATTTCTTATTCCTTTTTTGGCATTCAATGGTAAAGCTTATAATTCTCAGACTTATTTCTTTATGATTTGTCTGCTCATAACTCTTATACCCATGCAGTTGTCATTAGTGTACCTGAGTGTTCATGCTCACAAAATATTTATGTTATTATAGGCTATCTTACTGTGTAAAGTGGCCTATGAAGTGTTCTTTCATATTTTTATATGTTTCTCAAATAAGTCCTCTTTACAAACATAAATATATGTCTTTTAAATAATTTTTTAAAAGTATTTTTTTCCAGAATTATATTTTTGGGATTTTGGTCTTTTGGGACTGTGATTTTTAGGACTTTAAGCTTGAGACATTCTAATCTTTCGAGATTTTAACATTTGGGATTCTGGTGTTTCAGGATTGTGTCTTTTGGGATTGTGGCCCAAACCCCTACATCATGGAATTGTACCAGAAAGACATGCTTGATACAGTGTGCCACACAGAGTAAGCCCTCAAGAAGAAGGTTATGTTGTGATTTTTGTTGTTAATAATGGATTTGATGATTCCTAATTGGAGCCTTTTGGACTCATGTATACAAGGAAGGAAAGTGAATTCAATCTAGCTTACTTGCTTTTTTTTTAAAAAAAAAAAAAAAAATAAGAAAACATACAGCACCTGGTGTCAGGTGGTCTCCCATCCAAGTTCTAACCAGGCCTGATCCTGCTTAGCTTCTGAGATCAGATGAGATTGGGTGGGTGCATTCAGGGTGTTATGGCTGTAGACTAGCTTATTTGTTGAAACCCACTCCTCCTCTTGTCTTAGCATCTCTTCTTGTCTGTGTGCCATCATCTTGCTTCTGTTCCAGATAAGGCTTTCCCTTTGCAGGGGAAAATGTGCCATCAGATAGCTTCAGGCTTTTATCCTTATAGGTTGACCAGGGAGGAAAAGAAACCTCCTATCAGCTCTAGACAGAAAAATGAGAGGGAGGCTGATTGGCTGAGCTGAAATCATATGCCCATCCCTGTACCAATTCCTGGATGCTGTGCCATGATTGATTGGCCTGACTTGTGTGTACAGCCCCCTATCAGAAGGTAGAGGAACTCATGCTGGTCAGACAAGACCCATATTCACTACCTGTTTCTTCTCTGCAACCCTGTAATTCTGCACCTATTGTACATACTCATCCCAAACCCCATAGACACTGGGGACAGTGCAAGACCCAAACAGACATGGTCCCTGCCCTCATGGAAGTTACAGTCTAGTGCAGTGGTAAGATTTCAGAATGAAGAGAAAAAGACAATATATGATTGATCTAATCTTGGCCCTTCTCCAATAGCAGAAACAGAGGAAACAGTACAGTAATATGAAGAGTATGATCTGGAAAATAAAAGTAACTTGAATAAATAAACTTGGGGTGAAGTGATTAATGCATGATAAACATAGAAACCTTTGAAATGCTTAAGGTAGCACTGAAGTCCCATCCCTCATCCCCCACAATTCTACAACAAGTGATGAATAAATTACTACAGAAAAATCAATGATCTGGGTGGGTCTCTCTCAGCTAATCTGAATCCTTTGCAGAATCTGCTCAGACATCCAGGACTCAAATTCATTATTTCTCCTTTTAAAATGGGATGATTCACCTCGTATTTTATGGTCATCAGCAATTAAATCAGATTAACAATAAGCTAACATTTATTGAGCTCTCATTGTGTGCCAGGTAATGTTGTAGGTGCTTTGTGTGAATTAATTTATTTAATCCTCTCACTAACCCTGTGAGTTAGATATTGTTATCTTTATTACATTGATAAGAAGACAGGCATAAGGAGTCTAAGTGAGTCTATCATTTATTGAATATTTAAAAGATTCAGGGCTCAGTGCAATTTTTGTCATGTTACTTCACTGAATCCTTGTAATACTAAGAAATAGGTGCTATTTTTATACCCAGTTTAAAGATGAGGCATTGAGATTTGGACAAGTTAAAAACTTGTGTGAGGTTACAAAACAAATGAGTGTCAGCATCTGGTCAGGGACCCAGATCCTCTCGATTGAGATCCTGTTCTTTTAACCCCTGAGCTCTGATTTACAGACTTGCTGGCCTGAATAGATATTGGTAAAGTACATGCCTTATCATTGCAAATGCACTTGAAGGAGAATTTGTTGTTCTGTCTTTTATAATCTCCTTGGAGGCAAATAGTGCCACTTAGGCCTTTCCTGTCTTCCTTTTAGTACTATTCTACAAATCAAAGTTGCCTTGAGCTGCCCACATAGAAGTGACAACAAATATAACATTTTTAATATTTGGTTTTACATTTGATTCTTTCTTTATTAAAAAAGGTGCACATTCTGTGCACTAGGTGCTGTGCTAGGCAATGAGAATTCTAAGTAGGCTTCCTGTTATACCTTGATTTCACTCTGGTCATTTCCTGCATAGCAATGATCATGATTTGCAATTTTCATTCATTTGCTTATTTATTATCTGTCCTCACATTAGAACATATGGTTTAAGGGAACTTCTCTGTTCTGTTATCTTCTGTGTCCCCAGAGTTTAGGTCAATGCTTGACATGTTTTAAGTGCTTATTAAATATCTATTAAGTGAAGAAACATGAAGAAATGAATCAAAGAAAGAACAAATAAACTATGAGTTTATTAGGTGATGGGTAGGCTTTTCTGTTTTCTGGTATGGATATATTCTGATTATTTTTAACATCACTTCTCCCATTACCTTTCGTGTATTGCATCTGCTTGTGGCCTTTGGTCATGGGGAGTAGCTGGACAGGGACCAGAATTAGCCTGGGATTACAGAAACTGAAGCAGTGACAGCATTGAGACTTAGCACTAAGTACAGTTTCTTTTTACTCTGGGTCTTAGAGTTTCTCCCATGTCCTAAAAAAGTGTGGTTTCTTTATTTTGGTATAACCGACCATGGGACATGGGAGTAGGAATTTCTCTCACTTTGGTGGAGCAGCCGGCCTGATGCTGGATATGTTAAATGAGAGCTGAAGAATTGAGAAAGTTCACTGTCTTTACACAGCCTGGCTTTCAAACTTGTTACCCTGACTGAAGACTGACAAGTATTTCTCTTGCGATGGAGTAAAAGGCTGAGAGGCTGCAAAAGAACATGAGTGAGAAGAAAATAAAAATATCACAAAGTATTACAAAAATAGCTACAAAATCATTGGATTTCTAATGCTACTTTCTTTACTGTATGCAGAAAAGGTTCTGTTCAAGCTTTTGCAGTAGTGTGCCAAGGACATTGCCTTTACTGTTCAACTGGAAAGAATGCAAAATGCGTTCTAGTGTTGAAAGCCTAGATCGCGGTCAATGACGTTTTTCTGTAAAGGCCCAGACAGTGAATATTTTAGGCTTTGCGGATCATACTCTCCTTGTCACACTGCTCAGTTCTGCTGCTATAGTGTGAAAACAGCCATAAACAACATGTATATGAATGAGCATGGCTGTTGCAATAAAACTGCATTACAAAAACAGGTGTAGTTTGCCAGCCTATGGACTAGGTGGTGCTTTGGTATTTAGTTCGTATAAAATTATGGAACCTGAAGCAAAGACCCTTTCCCTCTACCGTACACACACAGTAGGTGGATAAACCGATATGAAAACCCCAGTTTGTTGTGAAAATAACAAAAACCAGTTGGGCTTTACACATTTCCACACACTTTTGTTATTTCAATCAGTTTTGCATGAGCATATCCTGAAAAAATTAAAAAAAAAATAAATAATAGAGACTCAGAATCCTAACCTATCTCCTCTTAAGGGCCAACTTGGAGTTCTCTATGTATAAAAATGCAAACTTTAGCAACGAAAACGCCAAGATCAAAGCTCTGGAAGTATATTACGTTTAGGAAAAAACCTCAGAGCTGCATTAAAAATTGCCATGCTTCGTCCGCCACACCCAGAAGAGCTCACTGGCCCAGTGCCACCTTGCCCCAGAGGCCAGCCTGCCCTTGGCCATCCATCTCTGCTTGACGAAGCCAGGTCCCACAAATCACATGGCTTCCCGTTGACTTTCTGTCAGGGTGAGGTAACCAAAGCTCTTCTTTAAGCCGAGAGGCATAACAGACAGTTCTTTTCTGCCCAGTTGCTAAACGGGAACTTCCAGGTCAAAGGAGCCCACCCCTGGGCACAGAGGGCAGAGACCAAGAGAGGATCAACATTTATGGAGTCCCTTCTATGCTCTAAGCACTGTGTTTGGATATCGGGATATCCAAGTGGGTAAGACACATTTAGAATTCTCTGGCTTTGAGGTATGCACAGAATTATATGATGTAAATTCTGGGAAAGAGCAGAGAATGAGTCTGGGCTTAGTGTCAGCTGATTGCAGGAAGCATCGGCCCATTAGTTTAACTCCTGAGCATCAGTAGCTCTACGCGTTTTGGCCCATGCTACATTAGCTAAAGCCCATAAAGCCTTGTATAAACAGAGAGCAGCTTTAATTGAATAAAATATGTCATTGGCTTCTTCCCTGCCAGGTTCACTGTTTCTCAGTGATTTCCATGAGCCCCATTCTCTTCTTTATAGCTGGCAGGAGGCTTCCTTCTCTGGAGGAGATATGAGTCAGAACTGTTAAAAGCATGGCTCTCCCATCCTTCTTCCTGAAGAAACACCATTCTTTCCTTGCTGAAAGATACTTTCTCTACAGTTTTAGGTGAGTCATCGGCAGCATTGGGATACTTCATAGGAACAGTTGACACTTCCAGTGCCAACTGATGCTTGTCTCCACTTCAAGGTGACAGCATAGAGACTTAGCACTGACTAGAAGCACTAACTTGAAGGTGATCTTTTACACTTGACATGTATTTCACTTGGTTGTACCTAGTGTAATCTTTGTAAAAACAGTTATTAATTCATCCATTCAAATGAATGAATTTATCAATTATTACTTGAGCATCTCCCATGGCACAGTACTGTTAGGATCTGGATAAGAAGGTGCAGGTCCACCAGGCTGATGAGTCTTTGCCATCCTCCTCCCGAACCATCCCAAATTCCTACAACATATTTATGAGAGTATTTATGAGTTGTGCACTAGTCTAATCTTTGCCTTTGGCCTAAAATGGAAAGAAATGTCATTGTCCTCTTTGGTTTTTCAGGAAGGAAGACTTCTAGATGGTCAAGAGGTCCAGATGATTTCTAAGGACTAACTAGTCATAGATTGCCAAGTATCATTGTTCAGGGATTCTGATTCTTGGACCACATTAAGCCTACATATTATGGTCTTCCATGCCACGCCATACTTTCCCATTCCCAATATGCATCATGTTGTGCTTTTGATCCTTGTTTACTTCTGTTCTCCCATTTGGGCTGTGAGCTCTGTGAGAGCAGGGCCATGTCTCCTATGCTCACTTACTAGTTATAAGCTTCTGAGTAGCTCAACTGAATTCTCAAATTGTTAGTTCATGAGCAAGCTTAGTGGATGGCACATACTGCACTTAATAATTTATGGTCTCAGGGATAGCTTACTTTAGCCCTAGCTCTAGATTCAATCCTGCAAACGTGTATGGTTGCCCATCTGTTTGACACTGAGCTAGGTGCTGGTAATTTGACAGTAATGAAATACAATCCCTGCTGTCATGGTAGACTGTCACATTACTTTATCCTAGTAAGGCACAATGGTATGTTAAGAATTGGGGCTTTGCTGTAAGCCTGGGTTCAAATTCCTGTCACACCACTTACTAGATGTTTGACTTTAGGCAAGTCAATTAACCCATCTGTGCCCTCACTTTTCCTAACATGTAAAAATGGGAAAATCATAGCAAGTACCTCATGGGGTTGTGGCTAGGATCCCATGAATATATATATATATATATATATATATATGTGCTAAAAATGCCTTCCAAATAGTAAATAAACTTAATATGTTTAAATATGTTTAAAAAATTGTACCTGGAAAAGAGTGACTGTCATGCCCTTCCAATGATACGCTGAAGCACAGTCTAACTGGCCTACCAAGGATTATTTCATTCTAGGGCATGTTACTTTGTCTTGTTACTTATTGTAGATTAGACTCAGACTCCATGAAGTAATGTGTTAACTTGTAGATTTGTGTCTAGTAAAGATGCAAATGGTTTCTGTCCACTGCAGAAGATTGCCTCTTGTACTGTCCCTTAACACCATAACCTAACAAGTATAGCAAGCTTATTTTGGTTTATCTTTCCTGTCTCTATAAATCTCTTTCGCTCAAATACTCTTTGAATCAGTTGTGCTGCCCTGCTAGTTTTCTCATGTCCATTCTATATTTGTATGAAAGTCATGCTTTTAACTTCTTGAAATTGTATCTTGAGAAATGTCATTCATTGTTATTTTATGAGTATACTGTATTATTATCATTCATTTTTTCTCAAAGGCAGATGATGTAGTAGGAAGAGCACTGGGCTACTTGTTCAGAAGACTCATATCTAAATCAAGCTGCACAACTTTTTAGTTTCCCTAGTTAAATTATTCAACCTCAATTTCTGCATCTATGAAATGGAGAAAATAGTACCCGGTTTACTGGGAAGTTGTGTAACCTTCCAATATAGCCTGCCAGGGTCTGTCCTCCTGGGCTGCTTATAGCAAACAATGCTGTAGTTACTTGGACAAACCATTCTTCTCACATCTGCAACTGCTCATGGCTTCCCAAAGCTGGGGTTCCTTCAAGCTACCTTACAACTCTTAAATTTTTAGTAAAATTCATCTCATCATTCTGCATACCTTCTCTCTCTACCACCAAGGTAAATAGTCATGACAACATAAGCTGTATTCATGCCTTAAAGCTCCAGTGTGCAAAGGGTTTTCTGTTTTATCATAGTAAGCACTACCATTTAGTGACACTTTGTGTTAAGCGTTGCACACCTTAAATGTATCATCTCATTTAGTCTCTACCATGCCTTCATGAGATGAACATGAACGTACCCATTTTACAGATAAGAAACTGAGACTCAGACATGAAGTAACCTGCCCAGGAGTACGTAGCTAATCAGTCAGATAAAGCCTGGATTCTCACCCATGCTGATAGCATCCAAAGTGTACATTTCCTCTCATTTGTTGAGCACTTCGTATGCACAAGGTACCAGGGCAAGAATGTGAAGGGTGGCATGGAAAAAGTAAATATCTACTTTAGAGAAGCTCATCTTTTAGATGTGGGAGATAGGGAAAGGATAATAACAGTGACCATATATCTCATGACTACCATGTAGAAGACCTACTGCAACTGGATTAGGGCCATAATCCTGAATGTCAAAATCTGAAAGATCAAAATCCATAAAGTTTCAAATCCTGACTTTCCTGGCTTAACTATTCTTTGAAGTCTGCATGGAAATAAATAGCTGCTTATTTTTTTTTTTCTTTTGGGGCATGGCATTCCTTGGAGAACATGTTCACATTCACTTTGGACATGCGCCCTCTCTCTCTCTTTTTTTTTCTTCCCATTTATTTATTTTATTGCATTTTAGGTTTTGGGGTACATGTGAAGAACATGCAAGATTGTTGCATAGGTACACACGTGGCAGTGTGATCTGCTGCCTTCCTCCCCATCACCTACATCTGGCATTTCTCCCCTTGCTATCTCTCCACAACTCCCCACACCCCACCGTTCCTCCCTATTTCCCCCCAACTGACCCCAGTGTGTAGTGCTACCCTCCCTGTGTCCAGGTGTTCTCATTGTTCAACACCCGCCTATGAGTGAGAACATGCGGTGTTTGATCTTCTGCTCTTCTGTCAGTTTGCTGAGAGTGATGGTTTCCAGGTTCATCCATGTCCCTACAAAGGACACAAACTCATCGTTTTTGATGGCTGCATAATATTCCATGGTGTATATGTGCCACATTTTCCCTATCCAGTCTATCGTCGATGGGCATTTGGGTTGGTTCCAGGTCTTTGCTATTGTAAACAGTGCTGCAATGAACATTCGTGTGCACGTGTCCTTATAGTAGAACGATTTGTAATCCTTTGGATATATACCCAGTAATGGGATTGCTGGGTCAAATGGAATTTCTATTTCTAGGTCCTTGAGGAATCGCCACACTGTCTTCCACAATGGTTGAACTAATTTACACTCCCACCAACAGTGCAAAAGTGTTCCTATTTCTCCACATCCTCTCCAGTATCTGTTGTCTCCAGATTTTTAATGATCACCATTCTAACTGGCGTGAGATGGTATCTCAATGTAGTTTTGATTTGCATTTCTCTGATGACCAGTGATGATGAGCATTTTTTCATATGTTTGTTGGCCTCACGTATGTCTTCTTTTGTAAAGTGTCTGTTCATATCCTTTGCCCACTTTTGAATGGGCTTGTTAGTTTTTTTCTTGTAAATCTGTTTTAGTTCTTTGTAAATTCTGGACACCAGCCCTTTGTCAGATGGATAAACTGCAAAAATGTTTTCCCATTCTGTTGGTTGCCTATTTGCTCTAATGTCTGTTTCTTTTGCTGTGCAGAAGCTGGGGAGTTTGATTAGGTCCCATTTGTCTATTTTGGCTTTTGTTGTCAATGCTTTTGGTGTTTTGGTCATGAAGTCCTTGCCTATGCCTATGTCATGAATGGTTTTGCCTAGATTTTCTTCTATGGTTTTTATGGTGTTAGGTCTTATGTTTAAGTCTTTAATCCATCTGAAGTTAATTTTAGTGTAAGGTGTCAGGAAGCGGTCCAGTTTCTGCTTTCTGCACATGGCTAGCCAGCTTTCCCAACGCCACTTATTAAACAGGGAATCCTTTCCCCATTGCTTGTTTTTGTCTGGTTTGTCAAAGATCAGATGGTTGTAGATAGGTTGTGCTGCCTCCGAGACCTCTGTTCTGTTCCATTGGTCTATATCTCTGTTTTGGTACCAGTACCATGCTGTTTTGATTACTGTAGCCTTGTAGTATAGTTTGAAGTCCGGTAGTGTGATGCCTCCTGCTTTGTTCTTTTTGCTTAGAATTGACTTGGCTATGCGGGCTCTCTTTTGGTTCCATATGAAGGTTAAGGTGATTTTTTCCAGTTCTGCAAAGAAGGTCATTGGCAGCTTGATGGGGATAGTGTTGAATCTGTAAATTACTTTGGGCAGTATGGCCATTTTCACGATATTGATTCTTCCTAACCATGAACATGGAATGTTTCTCCATCTGTTTGTGTCCTCTCTTATTTCATTGAGCAGTGGCTTGTAGTTCTCCTTGAAGAGGTACTTTAGGTTCCTTGTTAGTTGTATTCCTAGGTATTTTATTCTCTTTGTGGCAATTGTGAATGGCAGTTCGTTCTTGATTTGGCTCCCTTTAAGTCTATTATTGGTGTATAGGAATGCATGTGATTTTTGCACATTGATTTTGTATCCTGAGGCTTTGCTGAACTTGCTTATCAGTTTCAGGAGATTTGGGGCTGAGATGATGGGGTCTTCTAGATATACAATCATGTGGTCTGCAAATAGAGACAATTTGACTTCCTCCTTTCCTATTTGAATACCCTTTATTTCTTTTTCTTGCCTGATTGCTCTGGCTAGAACTTCTGATACTACATTGAATAGGAGTGGTGAGAGAGGGCATCCTTGCCTGGTGCCACATTTCAAGGGGAATGCTTCCAGTTTTTGCCCATTCAGTATGATATTGGCTGTTGGTTTGTCATAAATAGCTTCTATTATTTTGAGATACATTCCTTCAATACCTAGCTTATTGATGGTTTTTTGTATAAAGGGCTGTTGAATTTTGTCAAAGGCCTTCTCTGCATCAACTGACATAGTCATGTGATTTTTGTCTTTGGTTCTGTTTATATGGTGAATTACGTTTATAGACTTGCGTATGTTCAACCAGCCTTGCATCCCTGAGTTGAAGCCTACTTGATCATGGTGGATAAGCTTTTTGATGTGCTGTTGCTATTGGCTTGTCAGTATTTTAGTGAAGATTTTTGCATCTATGTTCATCATGGATATTGGCTTGAAGTTTCTTTTCTTGTTGAGTCTCTGCCGGGTTTTGCAATCAGGATGATGTTTGTCTCATAAAATGATTTGGTAAGAATTCCCTCTTTTTGTATTGTTTGGAATAGCTTCAGAAGGAATGGTACCAGCTCCTCTTTGTATGTCTGGTAGAATTCGGCTGTGAACCCGTCTGGACCTGGGCTTTTTTTGGGTGGTAAACTCTTAATTGCTGCCTCAACTTCAGACCTTGTTATGGGTCTGTTCAGGGTTTCGGCTTCTTCCTGGTTTAGGCTTGGGAGGAGGCAGGTGTCCAGGAATTTATCCATTTCTTCCAGGTTTACTAGTTTATGTGCATAGAATTGTTTGTAATAATCTCTGATGATGGTTTGAATTTCTGTGGAATCTGTGGTGATATCCCCTTTATCGTTTTTTATTGCATCAATTTGGTTATTCTCTCTTTTGTTTTTTATTAATCTGGCTAGTGGTCTGTCTATTTTGTTGATCTTTTCAAAAAACCAGCTCCTGGATTTATTGATTTTTTGAAGGGTTTTTTGTGACTCTATGTCCTTCAGTTCTGCTCTGATCTTAGCTATTTCTTGTCTTCTGCTAGACTTTGAGTTTTTTTGATCTTGCTCCTCTAGCTCTTTCAGTTTTGACGATAGGGTGTCAATTTTTGATCTCTCCTTCCTTCTCATGTGGGCACTTATTGCTATATATTTTCCTCTAGAGACTGCTTTAAATGGGTCCCAGAGATTCTGGTATGTTGTGTCTTCATTCTTGTTGGTTTCAAAGAACATCTTTATTTCTGTCTTCATTTCATTGTTCATCCAGTCAACATTGAAGAGCAAGTTATTCAGTTTCCATGAAGCTGTGCGGTTCTGGGTTAGTTTTTGAATTCTGAGTTCTAACTTGATTGCACTGTGGTTTGAGAGACTGTTTGTTATGATTTCCGTTCTTTTGCCTTTGCTGAGGAGTGATTTACTCCCAATTATGTGGTCAATTTTAGAGTAGGTGTGATGTGTTGCTGAGAAGAATGTATATTCTGTGGATTTGGGATGGAGAGTTCTGTAAATGTCTATTAGGTTTACTTGGTCCAGGTCTGAGTTCAAGTCCTGGATATCCTAGTTAATTTTCTGTCTGGTTGATCTGTCTAATATTGACACTGGGGTGTTAAAGTCTCCCACTACTATTGTGTGGGAGTCTAAGTCTCTTTGTAAGTCATTAAGAACTTGCCTTATGTATCTGGGTGCTCCTGTATTGGGTGCATGTATATTTAGGATCGTTAGCTCTTCTTGTTGCATCGATCCTTTTACCATTATGTAATGTCCTTCTTTGTCTCTTTTGATCTTTGTTGCTTTAAAGTCTAATTTATCAGAGATGAGAATTGCAACTCCTGGTTTTTTTTGCTCTCCATTTGCTTGGTAGATCCTCCTCCATCCCTTTATTTTGAGCCTTTGTGCATCCTTGCATGTGAGATGGGTTTCCTGGATACAGCACACCGATGGGTTTTGTCTTTTTATCCAATTTGCCAGTATGTGTCTTTTGATTGGGGCATTTAGTCCATTTACATTTAGGGTTAATATTGTTATGTGTGACTTTGATACTGCCATTTTGGTGCTAGCTGGCTGTTTTGCCCATTAGTTGATGCAGATTCTTCATTGTGTTGATTCTCTTTACCATTTGGCATGCTTTTGGAGTGGCTGGTACTGGTTGTTCCTTTTTATGTGTAGAGCCTCTTTCAGGAGCTCTTGTAAAGCAGGCCTGGTGGCGACAAAATCTCTGAGTACTTGCATGTTCCCAAAGGATTTTGTTTTTCCTTCACTTATGAAGCTTAGTTTGGCTGGATAGGAGATTCTGGGTTGAAAGTTCTTTTCCTTAAGGATGTTGAATATTGGCCCCCACTGTCTTCTGGCTTGTAGTGTTTCTGTTGAGAGATCTGCTGTGAGTCTGATGGGCTTCCCTTTGTGGGTAACCCGACCTTTCTCTCTGTCTGCCCTTAGCATTTTCTCCTTCATTTCAACCCTGGTGAATGTGACGATTATGTGCCTTGGGGTTGCTCTTCTTGAGGAATATCTTTGTGGTGTTCTCTGTATTTCCTGGACTTGAATATTGGCCTGCGTTGCTAGGTTGGGGAAGTTTTCCTGGATAATATCCTGCAGAGTATTTTCCAGCTTGGATTCATTCTCTTCGTCGCATTCAGGTACGCCTATCAAACGTAGATTAGGTCTTTTCACATAGTCCCACATTTCTTGGAGACTCTGTTCATTCCTTTTTACCCTTTTTTCTCCATTCTTGCCTTCCTGTTTTATTTCATTGAGTTGATCTTTGACCTCTGATATCCTTTCTTCTGCTTGGTCAACTTGGCTGTTGATACTTGTTCATGCTTCGCAAAGTTCTCGTGTTGCGTTTTTCAGCTCCATCAATTCACTTATATTCCTTTCTATTTTGTCCATTCTCGTTAGCATTTCGTCAAGTCTTTTTTCAAGGTTCTTAGTTTCTTTGCATTGGGTTAGAACATGTTCTTTTAGTTCACAGAAGTTTCTTACTACCCACCTTCTGAAGTCTGATTCTGTCATTTCATCACACTCGTTCTCCATCCAACATTGTTCCCTTGCTGGTGAGGAGTTGTGGTCCCTTGTAGTAGGAGAGGTGTTCTGGTTTCGGGTGTTTTCATCCTTTTTGCGCTGTTTTCTCCCATCTTTAAGGATTTATCCACCTGTTGACTTTGTAGTTGCTAGCTTTCAGATTGGGTCTCAAATCTTTCAGATTGACGTTCTGTTTGTTGATGATGAGGTTATTTCTGTTTCTTGGTTTTCCTTCTGACAGTCTGGCCCCTCTGCTGCAGGTCTGCTGAGGTCCACTCCAGGCCCTGCTTGCCTGAGGTTCACCTGCAGCAGCTGCTGAATAGTAAGGGTTGTTATCAGTTTTCTTCTTATGCTATCTTTGTCCCAGAAGGATATCCGCCAAGTGTCAATCTGATCTCTCCTTTATGAGGTGGCTCTTTGGATATATAGGGTTCAGGGAGCTGCTTGAGGAGACGGTTTCTTCTTTATAGGAGCTCAAATGGTGAGCTGTGAGCTCTGTTGTTCATTCAGAGCTCTGGGCAGTTACGTTTGGGTCTCCTGCAGCAGAACTCATAAACTGCTTTTTGTTCCCAGGTGCTCTGTCCCAGGGATTTAGGGCTTTATGAGTTTCGGTTAGGTGCTGCCTTCTCTCTCTTTTTTTTTTTTTTTTTTTCTTCAGAGCTGCTCTGTCCAGCAAGGAGGCAGCCTAGTCACTGCCTGCCTGTAGAGGCTTTGCTGAGCTGCTGTGGGCTCTGCCCAGCTGCTGAGTGAACTTCCCTGTAGTCCTGTTTATATGGGTGTAGTTAGAACTGCCTCAGCAATGGTGGCCCGCCTCTGTTAAGGCGGAGCTTCTCTGCAGTGGCGGGTTGCCTTGGCAGTGGCGGGTTGCCTTGGCACCAGCGGGCTGCCTCAGCATTGGCTGACTACCTCTGTGGTGGTGGGCTGCCTTGGTAATGGTGGACGCCCCTCCCCCACAGAGCTGGACCTTCCCGGGTTCTACTGTGCTTGCTGTGAAACTCTCAATCCAGAGTTTCTGGTTGCTGTTCTTTTGTGGGGGTAGGACCAGCCAAGCCTGATTGCCTGGCTCCCTGCCTCAGAGCGTTTTTTTTTTTTTTTTTTTAAGTTGGTGTTCTGGCTGCCTGTTGAAGAGGCGCCACGGTGTGTGTTTTTCCCGTGCGACAACTCACTGTGCTTGCTTAAACAGCAGCACTGAGATTTGTGGTGCTTTTTTTGCCCTGGAATCTACTGTCCTGGCTCCCTGCTCAGTCCCCCTTTTAAACAGACGAATGGGCGAGTTCCTGTGGCTCCAATCACCAGCCAAAAGGGCACCCGGACCGGTGTATTTTGTAAGGAGAACTGCTGCTCCGGGGCGCCGACAAAGCAGCCATGCAGGGCAAAGCAGCGGCACGGGCCGGCACACCCGCGCTGGCCGAAACAGTCGCGCTGGCGACCCGTGGAGCTCCTCCGCCTGGGAATTGCCTAGTCTGTGGGCAATAAAAATGTGGCATCCACTCACCCTCTGCGTTTTCACTGGGAGCTGCAATCCTGAGCTGTTCCTAAACAGCCATCTTGGATCCTCTCTCGGGGCCCTCTCTTTTTGAAATTCTTCTATGATTTGATATGCACAGCTTTGAGCAGTCCCTGTTAAATTTTTCCATCTTTTATGCCATGCTTCTGTGTTGTTTTGAGGATGTGGAAATTTGTTCTGCATACACTTATATACAGACCACAGATTTGGTGGAAACAATACTGGTGACTGAACAGGAACACCGTTGCATAAGTAACCTGAACATAATCATTTTAGAACCCAAAGTCAGTAACTTTTCTTCAAGCAAATGTAACTTTCATTCATTAACAGTTCCTGAATTTTCATTTATTGGAAAAAAATGCCCATGCACTCAAATGCATCTTTAAACTGAAGTTTTTGTCTTTGCTGTATCGCATGGCCAATCCACTTCTCTGAATTTTCCACTAAATTCAAATGAAGATAATAACAAGGCAATAGTTCCATCTAATATGGTGCAGGTAACATGATGCAACTATCCTGTACACAACTGAAAGCACACCAATCCCTTCCCAAGAATCCAGCTTTTAGGATTTCAACATTTGGGATTTTAGACATTAGGGACTTTAGATGTTAGTGGCTGTGTCTTTTGGGATTTATGATCGGCATTCCCGGCATCCGTATGTTCACCTACTTCTCATCTCAGTCTGGCAACATAGGTGATATTACCTCTGTTTCGTGCGTAATAATACAGTTCTGGGAGATGAAATAACTTACCTCATGTCATGCAGCTGTAATGATTAAAACTCTTGCCTATATTTTCTATCACTTTTACCCCCATAGTAGACATACAAAGACACGTAACACTTAGTACTGTACAAAGGTTGCAAGCACCCAGAATAATCTTGATGAGCACCGAAGGGGTGGCTGGGAAACTGCTGTGGTCCATGTAATAAATGTTGGTGAAGCAGCTTCTATTGGCTGCAAGTGTGTGAATGACTGGGGGAACAATGATGACATGGTCCCTGAATTTAAGCGGCTCATGGTCTAGTGTGAGGGGCAGATGTGTAAATGGACAACTGTGAAGCAGCATGGTAGGTGACATGCTGGAGGGCATGACGGGAGCCCTCCAGGTGGACTGGAGCAAGGGAAAGTTTCCTACCCAGAGCTGCATCCCAACTTATGAGTCTTGTTTCCTTGCCAACTAGAAAGCATGGTCTTATGGTTTGCCCTCCCACTGGTTTTCAAGGCACATCATCAGCTCCAACATAGCATTTGTTTGGGACTTAAAACTGTCTTAGGTTAGTAGATGTACCTTTCCAAATCATATTTTCTTAGGCTAATTGGAAAATCAGTTTTTACTGCAAACGAGTGGTATGCCAAAGTGACTCAAAAGGGTGTTGAGGTGTCAGGATTCATATGACTTGGAATGGGGAAAAAACCAGTAGACAATGGGCAAAATTGTACCCTATATACACAGATGATTACAAGTTAAGAATATTTATTTTGAGGGTTCTTCCTTGATCCCTGTTATATCCTTCAAATGGGTTGGAGATTGCTTGGATATATGGATTTGATGGGTCTCTGTAGGCCATCCTGCTAATGAAACCTGCAAAATAATCTACACTAAAATATTCTCTCTTTCTATCGATCATGGTATCTGCAAAGAGTGAAATATTCAAATAGTCTAAAAGAAATTCTTCCTTCCATTCTTGGAAGGCAGCTATTGTTACCCTGTGTATCCTTGTATACCTTTATGTATCCTTTTAGAGATATTGCATGGATACATGCATATATGTGGATATGCATGTGTGTGTATGTATATGTATGTGTGTCTGTGTATCCATATATGCATCCACTACATATATAGTATAAACACACATCTTACTTTTGTTTTTTTCTTACATGAATAATAGCATACTACAGTACTGCCTTTGCTTTTTTTCATTTAACAACGTATTTTCAAGATTATGTGTTCTGCCCTGGAACCTGTAGATTTGCCTTATTCTTTTCAATGGCTGTTTCATTGCCACATTTTAATCAGATTCCTTTGGATGTACATTTAGAATATTCTTGTTTTTTCTTTTTGCAATGAATATAATTGTACTTACAAGTTCGCCCATGTGTGACTATATCATTTGGATAAATTCCTAAGTGGAATTTCCAAATGAAATGGTATGTTCATTTTAAATTTTGGTAGATGTTGTCCTCTTGCCCTCTAAAAATGTGATATTAATTTATATTCCTAACAACAACATGGGAAGATGTTGGTTCTCTCATACGTTCTTTGAATGGTTTTGGTTAGCTTTCAGGACACATTGCAATGGTAAAAACATGAGTGTTTTGTCCGAAAAGTTGGGTGCAAGTTAGTTTCAGGACGCTGTGAATTGCAAAAACTCACCTGATCAGGTCTCAGCAGTTGAACATCAATATTTTGGGATTGAAAACATGCCTCTTTGGGTATTCTAGATATAAGAATGCCACTCCCATGCCCCCCTTTTTTGAGACAGGTCTTGCTCACATGGTCACCCGAGCTGAAGTACAATGGTTTGACCATGTCTCATTGCAGCCTCGACCTCCTGGGCTCAAGTGATCCTCCCACCTCAGGGTCCTGAGTAGCTGGGACCATAGGCACCCACCACCACACCTGGCTAATTTTAAAATTTCTTGTAGAGATGAGGGTCTTGCTAGGTTGCCAGGGCTAGTCTTTTACGCCAAGCAGTCTTTTCGCCTCGGCTTCCCAACGTGCTATGAAAAGTGTAAGCCACTGCGCCTGGCCAAGAATGCTCCTATCCCTGTAATGCCAGAATACATTTTGACCTGTTTTTAAATTTTTGCATTTCTTAATGACAGACAGCTGGACACCTCATGCTTGGGCTTCTTAGAAGATACTGGCTTGATTCCCCCCAATTATTCTTTGTATCTTCAAAGGTTATCTCCATTCTCCGTATTAGGCCTTACCACCTCATGGTGTGGCTCTTGGCATTTCTATCCACCTTTTCTAGTGGGTCTTGAATGGGTGACCTTATCACTCCTGGAAGCAAACATACACTGTGCTGATCTGCCAAGCTCAATATCCTTTTGCTTAAATGTTAGATGGATTTATGTTATTGCTCTGGGAAGCAGTGATCCAGGGAGGAATTAGTGTTCTGAGAGGACTCCAGTCTTGTTAAAATGGCAACAGGAGGATGCACGTGCTTGTCCAAAGCCATGGGCTATAGTGTAATCCAGTCTTTCTCGTTTTTTCCCCCTCTTCAATTCATTCAGTTATTTCAATCCTGTTTGCATCTGAGCTTCTGAGATGCTGGGGTCCAGTGAGGAAAGTCTGGATATATGGTGCCATCAGCTGCCTCAGTGACTTTCAGTGTGGAGAGAAAAGGCCACTCGCAGGATACCCTGTGATCTGAGCTTACATGTAACGATGCTGGAAATGGGCAGCCTGGGGCCTGCTAGACTGATTTTTCCTTCTGGAGTTTTCTGGGAAGGCACACCAACATATACCAATCAAGGTTGCATGTGAGTTTGAACAACTTTCCAAAACAATCTCTGTGATCCAAGCATTTTCCTTTGCATTTGTGCCCTCCTGTGCAGAGCAGTCATGTTCTTAAATGGTTGCAAGCAAGTTAAAAATGGGGAGGTGGGGCAGTCAGGGAGAAGGTATATAGAATTGGGGTTTAGAGATTCAAGATTGGTTGGTTTGTCTTAACTCTGCCACATTTTAGTTGTGTGAGTTTGGACATCCTGCTTAACCTATTAGCATCTAGGTTTATAAAATAACAACAATGCTTGCTAATCTTCATTTGAAGGTTACCAGGTGGAAAAAGTGAGCTACTTGTTAATTTTGAGCTGGAGAAGCTAAAATTGGCAATGTGTACCAGGTGACTCACCTACATCATGTTATTTAATTCTGGCAACCCATAGCTGAGATAAACACTGCTATATTATAGATAGGGAAAGAGATGTTCAGAGAGGTTGAGGAATTGGAAAGGTCACACAGCTGGTAAATGGTAAAGCCAGCTTGCAAACCTCAGTGAGTAAAAGGGACTGAATGTGGGGGTTTGTCCTTCTCTTCAGGTACATGTGTAATGTATCTCTAGTCCAGTGGTCCTCAACTGGAGGTGACTGTGCCCTCCAGGAGACATTTGGCAATGTCTGGAGACAGTTTTGGTTGCCACAACTTAGGAAGGGGTGTGCTAATGGCCTCTAGTGGGCAGGGATGCTGCTAAACATACTGCAGTGCACAGGACAGCCCTCCACGGCACACATCCAGCCCCAGTCAATAGTGCTGAGTTTTAGAAACCCTGGGCTGACCCCTGTACTTCTGATGTTTTCCCACAGAGAAGATAGAACAAGGGCAGCTTTTCCTTGACCTATTTTTTTTTTTAATTCTATAGCACCTGTCACCCTCTAATATTCTATATTGTTTATGTTTATTTTCTGTTATCTTTCTCTATTCACTAGAATGTGAACTTCCCAAGGGCAAGAACTTTCTGTTTTCACTTTCTCCCAAGTGCTTAGAATAGATCCTGTGTGGTGTAGGGGCACCTTAAATATATGTTTTATAAACAAACAAATGTGTAAGATTAAGTTAATAGTGGCAACTTGGGGATTGCTGAACAGAGGGGAAAGAGGCAGTGAACGTGAATTCTGAAACGAGATAGTGGCCACGTTCCTGCCAGGGCTCCTGCCCAGAGGGCTGGACTGGGGACCTAATTGTGTATCTCAGAGTATCTTTATGTGGCTTTCTGAGTTGAGGGTGCTGGTCCTAATCAGTCTGCTATCATCCTACTGTCAATGGCCACAGTGCCTTTTATTATTTTTCTTGGGCTTTTTAGGCAGATACACTTCCAATTAACATCTGCTCTTTTTTTTTTTTTTTTTTTTTTTTTGGGGGGGGCTCGCCCTGTTGCCCAGGCTGGTGTGCAATGGTGTGATCTCGGCTCACTGCCACCTCCGTCTCCTGGGTTCAAGTGATTCTCCTGCCTCGGACTCCTGAGTAGCTGGGATTACAGGTGTGAGCCACCATGCCCGGCTAATTTTTTGTATCTTTAGTAGAGATGGGGTTTTACCATGTTGACTGGGCTGGTCTTGAACTCCTGACCTCGTGATCCACTCGTCTCGACCTCCCATAGTGCTGGGATTACAAGTGTGAGCCACCGTACCCAGCTAATGTCGGCTTTTCTATGAAGGGGTCAAGGGGCTGATTTTGACTCTAGAGCACACTTTACTCAGTTTAGGAAGTCTTTTTCTGATCAGTTCAGAGTGACAGCTTATTCTTGAAAAAGGGGAAAGCAGCTTCCTCAAGGGGAGTTGTAGAGGAAGAAAGGCTTTTCCAGAACTCTTCTGTATTCAAATATGTCTGCCATATTGGCTCCCTGCTACTTTGCCTGCTATTATGTTATGATAAAGAGGAACAAATCTCTCCTCCTGTAAGATGCTCCATAGGTCACAACTGACCTGGGTCAGGTAGGGTACATGGTTAACATCAAGAAAAAAGTTCTACTTGAAGTAGACTTTATTGTTCTCATTTTATAAACGAATAAAGTAATATAATAGACCTTATGACAATAAAACCTACCTCAAATGGTTATTGTAAGTAGATTTTTCTTATAACAACTGGTCTGAGAGTTTCTCTTGGTGGGGGGGAACTTACTTTGTTTAGAAAAAGGTCAGAAGATGACTCTGGGAGTATGGAAGTTAGATCCTGTTTTCTGAGTTTGGAATGAGACAGTAAAGCAAAGGGATAAACTACTCTGTATAAGAAATGCATAGATTTAGGGGTGGGGAGGGAATTGAGGGGAGTGGGAGACGGGATGAATGGGCCTGGGTAATGGCTAGGGTGGAGGTGGGAGAACAGTGACCGTGTGGGCAAGACAGCATTTAAGGAGGAAAGAGTCTGATGTTTTATTTGTGTTGCTGTGGTATAATCCTCCCCTTTCGTCAGGTCAAACCTTCAGTGACATGTTATGTGAGTGGTTGTGGGGAACCCAAAGATAGGAGGCCGAATTCCCTGCCTGTGACCAACTGTGGCAGAGAGAAGCACCCCTGAAAGTGAGGTGCTAATGAGGTTAGTTGAACATTCTTGGAGGCAGAAGTGCAAATGAGAGCTAGACCTGAAAGACACAGAAATCTTGACTAATTCATAGTTTTCGCTGTATAATATGGGATAGAGGTCTTGGGTCAGTTTTATTTAAACATCCAAGGGCGGGTAACCCTGGGTTATATGGAGAGTCAAGTTAGTATTTGCACAGTGGTATTTAGCCCAGTACCTAAAATATAACAAGCATGTAATAAGTAAGTTATTTTTTCTTCATCAAATTATATATACTCTTTGCAGAAAAATATCGTTCCAGGCTGGGCATGTATCTCATGCCTATAATTCCAGCACTTTCGGAGGCTTAGGTGGGCAGATCGCTTGAGGTCAGGAGTTCGAGATCATCCTGGCCAATATGGTGAAACCCTGTCTCTACTAAATACACAAAAATTAGCCTGGCATTGTGGTGCATGCTGATAAGCCCAGCTACTTGGGAGTGCTAAGGCAGGAGAATCCCTTGAATCTGAGAGGCAGAGGTTGCAGTGAGCCAAGATCATGCCACTGCACTCCAGCCTGGACAAGAGTGAGATTCTGTCTCCCCACCCCAAAACAAAATCATTTCAGATTTGAGCTAAGGGTTGTAAACTAGTCTGCAAACATGGTTTATTTGGGCTATTTTTAATTGTGTTTGAATGTTCTGGTCAGGGTATGTTCTTTTCTGTTTACCATAGGCCTCACTACTCCCTACTGTCTTTTCCTTCTGGCTGACTCACATATTGATGTGATCTACCTGACTCCTGCAGGCATTTCAGTTTTTGGCTACCAATTTAAGTGAATATACTTAAACTGTGCAGAGATAAGAGGACAATCTGGTGCTGTATGATGTTTGCCCTTGCAGGTAGATTGTATTATTAATTACATTATTTGCTGACCCTCCTATGGAGGGACTATACATCTCTTTCAGAAATTTTTAACAGCCATTGTGTGATTCACATTTTTTTTCCTCTCTGCCATGAAAACAAGCATGTCTCAGATAAAGGTTGCTCCATCAGCCTCAGTCTCCAAATAAAAGTATGTAGAACAAAGCGGATGCCAACCACTGATAGATACGTAGCATAAGTGAGAAATAAAAGTTTGCTGTTGTGAACCACTCAGCTTTTTGGGGTCATTTGTAACTTCAGCATAAGCTCGTCTGTTAGAACTGACACAACCCCCCTATGTATTTTAAAGATGAGAAAGCTAAGAAACTCTTCCCGTCTTGCATATGTGTTGTTGAAAGCTATTTAGCTCTTTACTTATTTCCGCTGAGATGATGATGGCAATTCAGGGAGGAGGAAAAGTTCAAAGCTCTGTTCTGGGGAACAGATACAAAGCAAAATGCAATTTACTGCTCTGAGGGTGTCTGCGTATAATACCCTAAACAGTATCCCCAAAGAAGGAGCTCATCTCAGAATATGAGTTTTGGCATAATTCGTGAAATATTTCATCACCACGTCAGCCCATCCATCACGCCTTCTTCATCAATCAGTGATTAATTATTCAGGTTCTTCTGAGGTCCAGATTAGCCTGATGAAACTTTGAGAAGAAAAATATATGAAACAAGAGCCTTACAAAAAAGAATCTCAGAGTTGGAGGAGATTGAAATCATCTCAAAAGCACCCATTCCCTTAGCAAACAAGATAATTCATGGTTTAGCTGTTTATTATCTTCTAGACAATGCATCCTAAATCTATCCTACTGGTTTTGACTCTCCTTCCTGGATCTGTTAAGTATTTTCCCAGTCCTGAATGTTTTGGGGGAAGCCCCAAATACCACCTCCAACCTAACATTATGTGAACCTGAACTTGTCAGTTTCCTTTCCAAATATTCTGTTTATGGCCATGATATCATTGCCTTTTCTGTCTCTTAGGGCATGACATTTAGAGTCCTCTAGGCAGGAACAGGCAATCCTGGGAGAGCCAATAGCAAGGACAAAGGCATAGAGAAAGGGAATCACAAAGAGGGCTTGGGCAATCATGACTTGCAGAGCACAGATTAATGGTGAAAGATTTAAAGATGGATTGGTGGCCAGGCATGGTGGCTCACACCTGTGTTCTCAGCACTTTGGGAGGCAAAGCTGGGAGGATTGCTTGAATCTAGGAGTTTGAGACTAGCCTGGGCAACATAGAGAGATCACATCTTTATGAAAATAAAGAAAATTAGCTGGGCGTGGTTGCACATGCCGGAGGTCCCAGCTACTTGGGAGGCTGAGGTGGGAGGATCACTTCAGCCTGGGAGGCCGAGGCTTTAGTGAACCATGATTATGCCACTGCACTTCAGCCTGTGCAACAGAGTGAGTCCCTGTCTCAAAAAAAAAATTAAAATTAAATAAACAAAGATGGATTGGTAGCTTGGAGTCAGATGTGGAGAGCCTGGGATGCAGTGTTGAAAGGTTAGGACTTAATTCTATGGCCAAAAGGAAACCATAGAAATTTCTGACCCTCAGCCAGATAGGATGAAATTTATTTTAAATGGTTATGATGCCAGTGTGGAGCACTGATGGAAGAAGGGAGAAACTGGAATTGGAGAGACCAGTTAGGAGGCCATTGGAATAATTCTATGGAAAGATGTTCACAACCTGAACTAGGGCAGAGGGGGTAGACAGAAGGGGTATGTCAGCTCCTGACGGCCCCAGACAGCAGGGAGCTGGAAATGCCTTTTCCTCACTCTCTACACTCAATAAAATGCTTTTGCCATACTGAGCTGTAGAGAGGATTTGAAGCTGAGAGGGCACTCTGAAATCCCCTAAGACTCTGAAATGAGGGCAGCCGAGTGGGAATTCATGGCCTGAGCCAGCAATTCCCTTCAGAGCTGCAGAACAAGGGTCAACTCAGCAAAGCTCTCCACTCAAAGTTAGCCGAAGACCCCCCGCCTTCATTTCCAGCATCTTGCTTATCTCTTAATTCTCTCTAGTTCTGTTCCACGAAGCTAGCCCATAGAAACATGGTTGCCCCTTCCACCCCCTCCTCTTTTGTTAAAGGCAAGAAAATAGTTTTAATGCCGTTAGCAACCCATGCAGGAAAAATATTTCCCAGCAGGTGTTTCTGAGCATTAAGCAGGTTTTGCTGTTGCCCCTCCACACATCACTTTAACAGCCACTCCAGCAAATTGCTTAGTCCACGAATTCCCATCTCCCTTGCTGCCTGCATTAAACTTAGAGAAGAAAATAGAGATAATTAAAGGCACCTTCCCTTGATTATTTTTTTTTAAAGGGCATGATACGTTTTGAAGAAAAGGGAAAAAGCCAATGCTCTGGTATAACTATTATGCAAATCAGTACCTCTTCTCTTAGAGGTGTTTATGCCCATGCTTCTCAGACAAGTCTAACCTACGGTGTGGGAGGAAGTCAAAGGGTGCAGATCTTTAAGATTTTATCTTGCTTGAAGTTGTGAAGACTCAATGACAAATGGCTAGATTTTGAATGGGTCTTGGAAGTCATCACTGGAGATAGACCCCTCTTAATACCTGTCACGTTAATATCTGCCCAGAATCTCACACACTTAGATGTTTATTGTCACATGCATTAAGCTCTTTTGGTTGCAAGAGACAGTGACACACAGAAACCTCACTTAGGAAAGGAAATAGGTGGCAATAAAGAAAGCAGAGATTTCACAGGAATTCAATAAAAGAAACCATGGTGTAATCTTGCTTCTTGGAGACAGGACCCAGATTAAAGATATTTGCAGGGATGTCAGCAGTAGGAGTTTGTGAATCTGCAGGCTGGTGCTTTACAATTAACTCAAATGAGACCTCTCTACTTCTGCTTTGAATTTATTTCCTCCCATTACTGTGTTCCAGGTCTTCCACACCTTTTTCTTCACCTCAGTCCTTCTGCTTATGGTTTCTGCTGCATTACATTTCTTCTTCTTATGGCTTGATCATCCTCTCCTCCTTCCCTGTTTCAAATTCCCTGGCCAGAGATTTTATTCCCATGAGAATTTGAGGCATCAACCAGCTCATGAATTGGCTGCCTTGAGACATATGTGTCATCCTGGTTCAACCAGAGTCACTGGAAGAAGGTAATGGGGGTCATGGGTGTGGAATGCAGCTGCCCCCCAGCAAGGACTATGGCAGGGAGGTTTGTGTTTAGGTGGGGATATGGCTGTGGATAACAACATGATCAAAAAAAGTCTCCCTTTGGGGTCAATTGAAAGATACATGATGTCAACATGTAAGTGGCATTCACTGTTCCTGCTCAAATAGTTTATGTTACATTTTCCTGTGGTTGTAGTGAGCTTTAAGATGTATGGGACAGGGTGATCATCCCCTCTACAGAGATTTGGAAAGTGGATTAGGGAAATCAATGATTTGCCCAAAGTCCTATAAATGGGTCTTGAATATGAAGTTATCTTTGCATTAGGCTGTCATGAATTGGTTCTTCAACATTATCTGGGGAGTACCTACCCTTAGCTAAGCTAAGTTTAGATTCCATAAATTTACTTTCCAGAGGAAAGTCTTAAGCTGTCCATGACCTTACCACTGTTCCTAGCTAGGCTGCTCAGTAGTTATTCTAAATCTGCTTTCAGTTTTCAGTGAAATCTTGGCATTTAGTGGACTTTTCCCCTGCCATGCAATATATACTAACTGTTGGTACTTGGAAGAATAGTTGTATGCTTATATACATTCTGAATGCCTCATGTATGAATGTCTCTGGCCTAATCTTCTAGGGCTTCCCAGAAACAGCAACTCTTGGACTGTCTGGGAGCTCCACTTACAGCCAGCAAGACTTTTAACTTCTCCAAGGCAGTGATTGCTAGAATTCTAGCTAGCTTTATTTGAGTCTGGGCTCTAACCACCCTGGGTTGTTAAGCAGTACTTAAAGGAACCCTAACTGCTCAAGATGGAAGCTGAGGGATGTTCTGCTCAGCATGGCCTTGACTTCTTGGCATAAGAGCTGATGGGAAACTCTTCTGCCAAATGTCCTAGATGCAGCACTAATTTGAGCAAGGCAAGCTGCTGGGGGAGAATTCAGGCCCTGAACTTCTGTTGCTGAATCTTGTTACCTAGGCTGCTTTTCCTGGTATCAAATAAGTGTACCAATTGGAGATGAGACCCTTGCTGAACATTCAAGGATTAACAAGCAGGAAATAAGTCCCTAGGCCAGGCTGATAGGGACACGTCTTCAGTTTGGGAAGGATGAGATTGTTGGAGAAGATCCAGACAAAATCTTGGAGGATCGCCAATCTCTGGCTTTTTTTTTTTTTTTTTTCATTGCAACCTCTGCCCAATAATTTACCTGCCTCAGCATCCCAAGTAGCTGGGACTACAGGCGTGTACCACCATACTCAGCTAATTTTTTGTGCACAGTTATGAAGTCAGGGGTCATGGCCAGCATTCATTCATAGGTCACTGCTCAGGGAGTGTGTTGGGAAGGAGGGAGGGAGGGAGGGAAGGAAAGAAGAAAGGAAGGAAGGAAGGAAGGGAGGAGGGAGAGAGAAAGAAAAGAAAGAGGAGAGAGGGGAGAAGGAGGAGGAGGAGTGATGGGCTTTCCCCATGTTGGCCAGGCTAGTCTCGAAATTCTGGCCTCAAGTGATGTGGCCCACCTGGGTTTAGGGCTAACCTGGTCCTGGGGGGTCATCTGGCTGGAGAGAATTTGTAGCTCTTGTTCACAGAAAATGCACACCCAGTAAACTGGAAGTGGCAGTGACCAGTGTTTTGAAAAGCTGTGGAAGATGGTAGAGTCCAGAAGTATGAATTTTAGGTTACTCAACTTGAAGCAATCTCTGGCTTTTTACTTGTCTCTGCTCTGGGGCCACAAATGTCCAAAGGACATAGGCTCTCTACCCTGGCCCATGGCACAGACACTCACACAAAACCTAGGCTACCACGTACCTTGCTGATTCCATGGATGATACACACATCAGATTTACTCTGTCATCATTGCTGTCACTCAACTGTGCTCCAAAGACCTCAGGAACAGAAACTACAGGCTTCAGGATGAACACATGCAGAAAAACGATCACATAGTTCTCTGCCTGGTATCATGGGCAACAGCCTTGTAGTCGGACTTTCTGAGTCCTTCTTATTCTGCCATTGTTCCCACCTACCTGTGCAAGTAAATACTGCCTCCTTCTGGGCCTCAGTTTCCTCAACTGTAAATGGACAGGATTGAATACATTGAATGCTTTGTGTATGAAATGTCCTTGGCCTGGGTCTCTTTTCAGTGTAATGTTCTTAATGTTCTTAGCTTTTGTTTCTTTCCCAGGTTCCCCGGCCCCTGGCTCCTGTCTCCCACCCTGTTTCCCCCTCCTGTTCCCTCACTGCTTCTCCTTTTCACTACAACCCCATCCAGCTCCTGTCCCTGCTTCCGTGTTCCTGTCTCTCTCCCCCAACCCCTATCCTTGCTCCTGTCTACACGCTTTCTTCTTCTGCTACAGGAAGAGAACACTTATGTATATTTTTGCTTCATCTATGGTATGTAGCTTACAACCTGGCCCACATTCCACTTATGCATTCATTCATTTATATACTCCACAAACATTTGAGGACCATCTATCTAGTACATGCAGGCCTCAATGGCTCTTGGTGTGTAAGACAGGCAGGGAGTCTGCTCAGGGCCTGACCTGGGAGAAATACATAGCGCTTAAAAAATGTGTGTTAAGCAAATGAGTATCATGTCAATTTTTAGTTCTATGGAGCTCTCTTGGTCCCCAGTATCATTTGGAGTAGTACTGAGTACCTGACCCTGTAGGAGTGTTAGAATCATGCTTATGAGCCGAAACTCTTCAAGTGTTCCACATGGGGGTTTCTTCTTTGTCTCATGTTCTTGTGTTAGAAGCACCTGTAAGTCTAAGCTCTGGGCTGGCTCGATTAGCTACAGCAGTGAATTCAGTTCCAAGACTGGTGGACAGGGGGTGAAAGGGTGAGGAGAGACACCAAAACAAGACAAAGTAAAAGAGAGGAGGTAGAAGGGCTGGAGAAGAAAGAAGAGTGCAGGGGACAAAGGAATGGGCTTTGAGGATGAGGACTTCTGGGGTTAGGGACTAGCTTGCCAGGCACGGGTTGTGTGACCCTGAGCAAGGTGACATTTTCTCTCATCTGTAAAATGAAGTTAAAGTCATTAGCAACTGTGGGGACCAAATGAGATGGCCTGTAACATTCTTAGTGTGGTGCCCAGCTATCGAAATAGATACTGCATAAACAGTTGCTGTTGTCATTATTAGAGGATAAAGAGGAGAGGGACAGGAAATGAAGAGGAGAATAAAAAGGGAGAAAACTTCAGGGAAAAGGTAAGGGGAAATGAATCAGAGATTCCCATCAGTGAATAGGGCCACTGGGCCTGTTGGCTGTTAGCCACCTGGTACAGTGGGAGCAAGGCTGTTTCTGTGTCTACAAACCTCAGCAGTCATCCCAGGCCACCTGGAAACAGCAGGGGCCCTTGCTGGCATAATTGTATCTGGAAATTTTAACATAATTTTTAGTGTTTGGAGGAAGAGGCTTTTAGGATACTATATCTTTATTCATATATTACCGAAATGATTCATTCTGAAAATACCAAACTTGAGAGCCAGATGTTAGGGTAGTAGGTCCCAATGCATGGCCCTGAGCAGCAGAAGCACTCCTAGTGTTTATTAAAATGTGGATGCCTGGGGTCCAGGTCAGACTTACTGAATCAGAAGCTCTGGGGATGGGGGTCCACATGTCTGCTGTTTTTTTTTTTTTTTGTTGTTGTTGTTTTTTAACAATTTCATAGATTCATTTTATTTTATTTATTTATTTCAGTAGTTTTTCGAGAACAGTGCTTTTGGGTTATTCGGATAAGACTTTTAGTAGTAATTACTGAGATCTTGGTGCACCTGTTACCTGAGCAGTGTACACTGTACCCACTGTGTAGTCCTTCAACACTTGCCCTCCTTTCCCCCCATGTCCCCAAAGTTCATTATATCATTTTTATGCCTTTGTGTCCTCATAGCTTAGCTCCCACTTATAAGTGAGAACATACAATATTTGGTTTTCCATTCCTGAGTTACTTCACTTAGAATAATTGTCTCCAACCCCATCCAAGTTGCTGCAAATGCCATTATTTCATTTCTTTTTATGGCTGAGTAGTATTCCACGGGTTATATATACCACATCTTCTTTATCCACTCTTTGGCTGATGGGCACTGGTTCCATATTTTTTCAATTGTGAATTGTGCTGCTATAAACGTGTGTGCAAGAGTCTTTTTCATATAATGACTTCTTTTCCTCTGGGTAGATACCCAGTAGTGGGATTGCTGGGTCAGATGGTAGTTCTATTTTTAGTTCTTTAGGGACTCTCTGTATTGTTTTCCATAGTGGTTGCACTAGTTTGCATTCCCACCAGCAGTGTAAAAGTGTTCTTTTCTCACCACATTCATATCAACATCTATTATTTTTTTATTTTTAAATTATTGCCGTTCTTGCAGGAGTAAGATGTTATCTCATTGTAATCTTAACTTGCATTTCCCCAATAATTAGTGGTAAGCATTTTTTTCATATGTTTGCCACCCACTTGTATATCTTCTTTTCGGAATTGTCTATTCATGTTCTTAGCCAACCTTTTGATGGGATTATTTGTTTTTTTCTTGCTGATTTGTTTGAGTTCTTGATATTAGTTCTTCGTTGGATGCATAGTTTGTGAATATTTTTCTCCAACTCTGTGGGTTGTCTGTTTACTCTGCTGATTATTTCTTTTGCTGTGCAGAAGCTTTTTACTTTAATTAGGTACCGTCAATTTGTTGTTGTTGTTGCATTTGCTTTTGGGTTCTTGGTTATGAAGTCTTTGGTTAAGCCAATGTCTGGAAGGGTTTTACCCATGTTATCTTCTGAAATTTTATGGTTTCAGGTCTTAGATTCAACTCTTTGATCTATCTTGAGTTGATTTTCATATAAGGTGAGAGATGGAGATCCAGTTTTACTCTTCTACACATGGCTTGCCAGCTATCCCAGCATCATTTTTTGAATAGGGTTTCCTTTCCCCACTCTATGTTTTTGTTTGTTTTGTTGAAGATTAGTTGGCTATAAGTATTTGGCTTTACTTCTGGGTTCTCTATTCTGTTCCATTGGTTTACATGCCTATTTTTATACCAGTACCATGCTGTTTTGACAAATATAGGCTTGTAGTATAGTTTGAACTCGGGTAATGTGATACTTCCAAAGTTTTTCTTTTTGCTTAGTCTTGCTTTTGCTATATGGAATCTTTTTTGGTTCCATATGAATTTTAGGATTTATTTTTCTAATTCTGTGAAGAATGATGGTACTTTGATGGGAATTACATTGAATCTGTAGATTGCTTATGGAAGTATGGTCATTTTTACAATATTGATTCTACCCATCTATGAGCAATGGGATGTTTTTCTATTTGTTTGTGTCATCAATGATTTCTTTCAGTAGTGTTTTGTAGTTTTCCTTGCAGAGATCTTTCATCTTCTTGGCTAGGTATATTCCTAAGTATTTTATTTTTGCAGCTGTTGTGAAGGAAATTGAGTTCTTGATTTGTTTCTCAGCTTGGCCACTGTTTGTGCATAGCAGTTCTACTGATTTATGTACATTGATTTTTGTAGCCTGAGACTTTACTGAATTCATTTATCAGATCTAGGAGCTTTTTGAATGAGTCTTTAGGGTTTTTTAGGTATAGAATCATATCATTGTCAAACAGCAACAGTTTGACTTTCTCTTTATCAGTTTGGATGCCTTTTATTTCTTTCTCTTGTCTGATTGCTCTGGCAAGGATTTCCAGTATTATGTTGTATAGAAGTGGTGAAAGTGGGCGTCTTTGTTTTGCTCCAGTTCTCAGGGGGAATGCTCTCAACTTTTCCCTGTTCAGTATAATGTTGGCTGTGAGTTTGTCATAGATGGCCTTTATTACCTTGAGGTATCTTCCTTCTATGCTGATTTTGCTTAGGATTTTAATCATAAAGAGATGCTAGATATTGTCTAATGCTTTTTCTGCATCTATTGATATGATCATATAATTTTAAAAAACATTCTATTTATGCAATGTATCATATTTATTGACTTGTGTATGCTAAACCATCCCTGCATTCCTGGTATGAAACCCACTTGATCATTGTATTAGTCTATTCTTATGCTGCTAATAAACACATACTTGAGGCTGGATAATTTATAAAGTAAAGAGGTTTAATTGACTCACCGTTCAGCATGGCTGGGTAGGCCTCAGGAAACTTACAGTCATGGCAAAGGGGGAAAAAACGTGCTTCCTCATGTGGTGGCAGAGAGAAGAAGAATGAGTGCCCATTGAAGTGGGAAGCCCCTTATAAGATCATCAGATCTTATGAGAACTAACTCACTATCACAAGAACAGGATGGGGGAAACTGCCCCCATGATTCAATTGTCTCTACTTGGTCCTTCCCATGACATATGGAGATTATGCGAACTACATTTCAACATGAGATTTGGGTGGAGACACAGCCAAACCATATCAATCATAGTGTATTATCGTTTGATATGCCATTAGATTTGGTTAGCTGGTATTTTGTTGGGGATTTTTGCATCTGGGTCCATCAGGGTTGCTCATCAGTAGTTTTCTTTTCTTTTTTTTTGTTATATCCTTTCCTGGTTTTGGAATTAGAGTGATACTGGCTTCATAGAATGATTTAGGGAGGATTTTTTCTTTCTCTATCTTTTGGAATAGTTTCAGTAAGAGTGGTGCCAATTCTTCTTTGAATGTGATAGAATTCAGCTATGAATTCATCTGGTCCTGGGCTTTTTTCTTGTTGGCAATTTTAAAATTACTGTTTTATATAAATCATATAAATTACCATTTTTGGTTTGTTCAGAGTTTCTGTTTCTTTCTGATTTAGGCTGTGAGGGTTGTATATTTCCAGGAATTTATCCATCTGCTCTAGATTTTTGAGTTTGTGTGTGTAAAGGTATTCATAGTAGCCTTGAATGATCTTTTGTATTTATGTGGTATCAGCTGTAACATCTACCATTTCATTTCTAATTGAGCCTATTCGTATTCTTCTCTCTTCTTGGTTAATCTTGTTAATGGCCTATCAATTTTGTTTCTCCTTCCAAAGAATCAGCTTTTTGTTTCATTGATCTTTTGTATTGCTCATTTTATTTTATTTTATTTTTGTTTTTAATTTGATTTAGTTCTGCTCTGATCTTTGTTATTTCTTTTCCTCTGCTGGGTTTGTGTTTGGTTTGTTCTTGTTTCTCTAGTTCCTTGAGGTGTGACCTTAGATTGTCTATTTGTGCTATTTCAGACTTTTTGGTGTGGGCATTTAATGGTATGAACTTTTCTCTTAGCACTGCTTTTGCTGTATCCTAGAAGTTTTGATAAGTTGTATCACTACTACCGTTTAGTACAAAGAATTTTTAAATTTCCATCTTGATTTCATTTTTGACCCAAAGTTCATTCAAGAGCAGATTATTTAATTTCCGTGTATTTGTATAGCTTTGGGCGTTCCTTTTGGAGTTAATTTCTAGTTTTATTCTGCTGTGATCTGAGACGATACCTAATATAATTTGAATTTTCTTAAATTTATTGAGACTTGTTTTCTGACCTATCATGTGGTCTATTTTGGAGAAGGCTCCATATGCTAAAGAAAAGAATGTATTGTGCAGTTGTTGGATAGAATGTTCTGTGAAGATCTGTTAAGCCTATTTGTTCTAAGATATATTTTAAGTCCATTGTTTCTTTGTTGGCTTTCTGCCTCGATGATCTGCCTAGTGCTGTCAGTGGAGTATTAAAGTCACCCACTATTATTGAGTGGCAGTCTATCTCAATTTTTAGGTCTGATAGTATTTTTTTTTTTTTAAATTTAAGAGCTCCAGTGTTAGGGCATATATATATTTAGGATTGTGATAGTTTCCTGTTGGAATATTCCTTTAATCATTATATAATGTCCTTCTTTGTCTTTTTTTTTTTAACTGTTGCTTTAAGGTCTGTTTTGTCTGATATAAGAATAGCTTCTCCTGTTCACCTTTGGTTTCTATTTGTATTGAATATCTTTTTCTACCAGTATTGAATATCTTTTTCTACCCCTTTACCTTAAGTTTATACAAATCCTTATATGTTAGGTGAGTCTCTTGAAGAGAGAAGATTGGTGGATTTTTATAAATTCTGCCACTTTGTATTTTTTAATTGGAGCATTTAGGCCATTTGCATACAATGTTAGTATTGAGATGTGAAGTACTGTTTTATTCATCATGTTAGTTATTGCCTTAATACCTGTTTTTCTTTTTTCTTATTGTGTTATTGTTTTATACACCCTGTGAGATTTATGCTTTAAGAAGTTTCTATTTTGGTGTATTTTGAGGTTTTGTTTCAAAAAGATTTAGAACTCCTTTTAGCACTTCTTGTAGTGCTGGCTTAGTAGTGGTGAATTCTCTCAGCATTTGTTTGTTTGAAAAAGACTACTTCTCCATTTATGAAGCTTAGTTTCACTGGATACAAAATCCTTGGCTGACAATTATTTTGTTTCGGGAGGCTGAAGATGGGGCCCTATTCCCTTCTGGTTTGGAAGGTTTCTGCTGAGAAGTCGGTGGTTAATATGGTAGGTTTTCCTTTATAGGTTATCTGATGCTTTAGTCTCATAGCTCTTAAGATTCTTTCCTTTGTCTTGACTTTAGATAACGTGATGACTATGTGCCTAGGTGATGATCATTTTACAAAGAATTTCACAGCTGTTCTTTGAGCTTCTTGTGTTTGGATGTCTAAATCTCCAAGGGCCAGAGAAATCTTCCTCAATTATTCCCTCAAATAATTTTTCCTAACTTCTGGATTTCTCTTCTTTCTCAGGAATATCAATTACTCTTAGGCTCTTCCAAATTTCTTGGAGGGTTTGTTCACTTTTAAAAATTCTTTTTTCTTTGTCTTTGTCAAATTGGGTTAATTTGAAAGCCTGGTCATTGAGCTCTGAAGAGCTTTCTTTTTCTTGTTTTATTGTTGAAATTTTCCACTGCGTTTTTATTTCTCTAAGTATGTCTCTCATTTACAGAAGTTGTAATTGTGCTTTCTTTATGATATCTCTCTGGAGAATTTTTCATCCATATCCTGTATTTTTAAAAAGTTTCTTTAAGCTCTTTTTTTACTTTTCTCTGGTATCTCCTTGAGTAGCTTAATAATCAGCCTTCTGAATTCTTTATCTGGGAATTCAGAGATTTCTTTTTGGTTTGGATCCATTGCTAGGAAGCTGGTGTGATATTCTGGCAATGTTATAGAACTCTGTTTTGTCATATTACCAGAATTAGTTTTCTGTTTCCTTCTCATTTGAGTAGACTAATTTAGTGGAGAGGTCTGAAACTCAAGGCCTGTTTTTCAAAATCTCTTGTCCCGTGGGGTGATCTTTTGATGTGCTGCTCTCGCCCTTCCCCTAGGCATGGGCTTCCTGAGAGCTAGATTGCAGTGATTGTTATTTTTCTTTTTGGTTAAACCACCCAGCAGGGCTTCCATACTCCAGGCTGATGCTGCGTGATATCTGCAAAGAGTCCTGTGATGTGATCCATCTTCAAGTCTCCCAGCCATGGGTACCAGCATCTGCTCTGGTAGAGGTGGTAGAGAAGTGAAGCAGAATCTGTGAGAGTCCTTGGTTGTAGATACGTTTAGTGTGCCGGCTTTCTTGAATGCTGGTTATGCTACTGGTGAAGTTGTCATGTGGATACCCTCAGGACCTCTGTTTAGTCAGGATGTTGTAGGCAGTGGAGTTAGGTATTGTCTTCTCCCTTGGATCAGGGTTATTCTGTCTCGAGTTGCTGTAATGGCCTGAGTTAGTTGGCCTCTATCCAGGAGGTGGCGCTTTCAAGACAGCACCAGCTGCCTTAGTAGTAGGGGGCTCCAAGCTTGCCCTAAGATGGCCAGGCCTAGTATTTTGGTTTCTCAGGTAATGGGTGGACCTATAAAGCTCCCAAGGGTTTATGTCTTTTGTGCTTAGCTACCAGGGCAGCTACGGAAATGCCATCAGGTGGAGACAAGGTTAGGCAGGTCTGGGCTCACACTCTCCTTGGGCAGGGCTTATCATGGCCACTGTGGGGAATGGGGTGGGGGTGATTCTCAGGCCAATAGGCTTATGTTTCAGAGCAGATCTTGGCTGCCTCTGCTGTGTTATATAGTTCACCAGGGAAGTGGGGGATAGCTGGTAGAGAGAGGCCTCACCCAGCTCCCATGCAATTGGCAAGGCTCGTCTCACTTCCACAGTGCCCCTGCTCAGACCTTGCCCCAGGCTGTGAGCTACCCCACCGAGAAAACAAGCATGGCTTTTGGACCTCACCCCTCCCCATCTGCCCACTCTGTTAGAGGCAGCTCCTGCACTTCTGTCTTGTATCATAGCAACTCTCACCCATTCCCTGGACTCTGCTCAAGAAAATTTGGGCCCAGTTGAAACTACTACCCATTTCAGTTGGGAGGAGCTTTTTTTGCCCTGCGACCCATTTTCAAATCTACTGGCTGCCTTCCCCAAAGACCCCTGTGAGATATAGTCAGGGATGACTTCTTGAGGCTCAAGCTGGAGACCTGGAGTGCATTCAAGGGAATCTCCATTGCTACTTGTACTTTTATATATCTTGTGACTCCCTAAATCAGTTTTGTTACAGGTAGACAGGCATGAACAGAGCAGGAGAAGGCTCTCTCCAATGCACCAGGAATGTTGGGTGATGGTTTGGCAATTATCACATTGCCTCTCTAAAAGTGATAAATTGATAGCTGGTGCCAGGGAGAGGCCATTTCCTGACACCAGCTGCCTTTTGTACTAAGGTGTTATTTAAATGCAGATGCCAGGGAGAAGCAACTTCCTGGGAATGTGCATTAAGACAAAAAATGGTGGAGTATAACCTTGCGAGGGAACTCCACCAGAAAAGGGAAGAAAGCCTCGGAAGGACATGCATACAAATTCTTAAACACACCACACCTGCTTGCTTCCAAAAAGTAAGAAGCACACTGTGCATGTGGGCAGCCCATTCTAAGGGAAGAATCATGGGGAAGGGGTGTGAGATGCTGGAGGTGGGCCAGCCTATAAAGTCCTAGATCAAGGTTAAACACTGCATGTGTTCTTCAAGTTGCCTTCTTGAATCTCTTCCAAATGTTCTTTCATTTCTTTCCTGTTCTAAAGACTTTTTAAAATAAATTTCCACTCCAGCTCTGAAACTTGCCTTGGTCTCTTTTCCTGCTTCATGCTCCTCAATCGAATTCTTTGTTCTGAGGAGCCAAGAACTGAGGTTGCTGCAGACCCTTAAGGATTCACCACCGGTGATTCAGATATCTTCCACCAGTAACATTTTCATCTCTAGGTAAGGTTAAGTTCTTCCGCGATCTCGATTTTCAGATTTTCCAGTGGGGAATGTGTGTTCAGAGGTAGGTTTTCCCCCATCACATGTTGGGAACAGTTTTTCACCTGGTTTGTGGAATGTGCAGTGGTGTGCCACTTATTTTAAAGGGTCCATGAATTCTTTCAGTTTTCCTGGTATGTTCCAGTGGTGGTTCTTGGAACAAAAGATCATAGAGTGAATCTCCATATGCTGTTCTGTCTATCGACATGGGAGCTTAGAGGATAGCCCTGTCTCCCGTCTTCCCCTGAACTCTTAATTGTCTGCATTTTTATCTGGTTCCTATGCAATTGTTACGGACATTGAAGTTTGAGCACCATAGTCCGAATAGGTTCAGAATATTAAGGCACTGACAAAACAGATAACATCATATTACTAAAAATAATTAACTGCAGCTTGAGATAACAGTTTTGATTTAATTTTTTCAAAAGGGAGAAAAATAGAAAAGTGAAAACAGGAAAAAGAACTTAATAAAGACTTAACAGCAGGAAGGTTATAGGAAGGTAAAATTTGACTCTGTGTAAGAAATTTTTAATGATTACAGTTTCCACAAATAGCATACTTTGGAATGTAGTGATTTTCCCTTCTTTAGAGGGGTTTGAGGCGATCTGTCAGGCTCTGCCCAATTTCCTACTTGTGGCTTTCCTCCCCCCATACGCCCATGACGGTTAGAGCTATATGATGTCTAATGGCTGGCTTTGGTCTCCTCAGACTCTGGACCATTTGTTTCTTAAAGTGGGTTCCCAGACCAGTGCTGCAAGCATCACCTGGTAAGTTGTTAGAAATGAAAATTCTCAGGCCACACCCAGACCTACTAAGCCACAAGTGATATTATTGGTGCCTATGTGGGGCCTACACTGTAGGTGGGAGAATTTTTCAGATCTCCCAGATGGTTCAATATTCTGCCTTAAGAATCACCATACGGCCGGGCGCGGTGGCTCAAGCCTGTAATCCCACCTCTTTGGGAGGCCGAGGCGGGTGGATCACGAGGTCAAGAGATCGAGACCATCCTGGTCAACATGGTGAAACCCCGTCTCTACTAAAAATACAAAAAATTAGCTGGGCATGGTGGCGCGTGCCTGTAATCCCAGCTACTCGGGAGGCTGAGGCAGGAGAATTGCCTGAGCCCAGGAGGCGGAGGTTGCGGTGAGCGGAAATCGCGCCATTGCACTCCAGCCTGGGTAACAAGAGTGAAACTCCGTCTCAAAAAAAAAAAAAAAAAAAGAATCACCATACTAGGATGGTGATTCTCAGCCTTGAATGTACATCAGACTGCTACTTGGAGGCCTTGTTAAAACACGGATTTCTAGGCCCTACCCCCATAGTTCCTGATTCAGCAGCTGGTGTGGGGCTGAGTTCCCAGGTGATGAGCACAGGGAGCTGGTATCTAATCCTTTCGGATATTTATTTTTGCTGGCCATGGGTAGTTTTCCATACATAACCGCCAATCAGTACTCTCCTGTGTACATGAAGGGGACTCTGTGCATCAAGCCACGCTAGTCTGTGCGCTCTCTCCTCTGCAGTGCTGTGGACTTCGGTGGCCTTGGTCTCTCCAGACTCTCAACTCTGTCTCAACTCAGGAGTCCATTGGGCTCTCCCTGAGTTCCCCTTCCCCAAGCCGCTGCCTGGAAACCATCTCAAGACAGAAAAGTGGGGAAAATTACAGGGCTTAGGTCATTTGTTTGACATCTCTCAGGGATCACTGTTCCCATTGCCTGAAGTTCAGTGTCTTCAAAATTATTGTTTCATAAATTTTGTCTCTTTGTTTGTTTCACACAACAGGATAAACTCATTCTCTCTTTCTCTATCTTGGGCAGAAGCAGTGTTACGATTTATATTTATAAAAGATTGCTGTCAGCTGTTGAGGGAGTGTGACCTGGAAGCAGGAAGGGAGGGATGAAGCTTGGAGACTGGTTAGAAGACCAGCTGTGGCAGTCCAGGGGAAGCTGTAGATGGAAACACGGGGGACTCCAGTGGACGTCGTAGATGGAGACACGGGGGACTCCAGTGGAAGTCGTAGATGGAGACACGGGTGACTCCAGGGGAAGCCGTAGATGGAGACACGGGGGACTCCAGG
>NW_022437078.1:1275683-1302725 GCF_009761245.1 Sapajus apella
GTAGATGGAGACACGGGGGACTCCAGGGGAAGCTGTAGATGGAGACACAAGTGACAGCAGTGGAGGTGAACTGAAGTGGGGGCATTTGAATTTCATTTTTGGGGCATTGTTGAATGGACTTTCTGATGTGGGAGTTCTACGTAGAGTGCTTGTCTTTGTGAACTTGCTGGTCTCACCTTTTATTTACTGATGAGTTAAAAAAAGAATCTATTAGATTATGAACTGTACGTGGATGAAAGCAATTCTGTCTTGTTCATTCTTTATCTTTTGAGAATATAGCTTACAGTGAATAGCTATACAAAAGTAGGAATCTACAAGAATCTGTTGCATAAATACATAAATCCTTCCATGTGATTCTCTTCCCTAGACCAGGCTGTCTTTGAGGCTGTCTGCCTCTTTTCCTGTTGCTCTTTCATGGATTTCCATTTTATTAACCACTTGCTTCTGTAGTTTCTTTAGGGCCCAGCAGCACGGGCGCTGCCTGAGAGTTGGTTAAAAATTCAGAATCTCAGGTTCTACTCTACACAAACTGAATTAGACTTTGTACCTTAAAAAAGATGCTGGTCTACTTATTTTTCCTCTGTAACACATAATGTGTTTGTTTTCTGTTGCTCTATACAACAGAGAGTAAAAGGCATAAGGAGAAAGGTCCAGGTAATTTTTATACATATTTAAGTTTGACTTAGACCACTTCTAATGCCTCCTGATACCAAGTTCTACCTGTAGGATAGGACTCTTTCAGAGTCCCCTGCTCCTTATCCGAATATTCTGTTTGTGTCCACCCCACTTGGTGAGTGTTTTCAATTTCAGGTCAGCATCTTTCTAGATGAGTCTCTCAGTTTTTCTGTGTGTCTTATTTTTCCCTCTCAGCAGCTGACATTTTAAGATGGCCTACAATGTCTATGATTAGGGTTTCAGAAAACCCCAGAATTAATACGAATGGGAATTGCAAGCAAGGGAGGATATTCCTTGGCATACAGAGAAGGTGGATGTCACAACCAATTAGAAGCAACAAGTTTCAAAAAACTAGAGGGCACCAACCTGAAAGGCTCTGTGCTCAGGGATTTGAGGATAAATGGCTTTCTCACAATGGGTAATTAACTCATGGAGTGGGTTTCCGGAGGCAGCTGGGAGAGCTGAACGACAGTGACAGAGCCTGGGAATTGCTTTCACAGCTCTTCCCCTGTTTTGGCTCAGGAACGCAGAGGGAAGTTGCTGTGGAAGTCATTCAGGAGAATACTGCATGGCAAGTAGCTGAAGACATGAGAAGAGGTGATTCTGGACCAGGAGGGCATGGACAGTCCTTCCTAGCTGAAGTACTCACTTGGGGCATCTTCCTTGAACACCCACATATGTATTCACGTTCTGTGACTAATGAAATGCTTTCACAGACAGTTTTATTTGAGCGGTGACTGCGATGTAGATTGTGATTGAAGCATTAATCCCACCCTTCACTATGTTAGTTTAAAAGATGAGGAAGTTGTGGTTCAAAGAATGAAATAAATTGCCCCAGGAGGCTCTGTCATAAGTCAGGACTAGGACCTAGGAATTCTGAGACTTTTAGTATGGGCATTCTGTCTCTATACCCCAAGGTATAATTGTTTTCTGTTGTTCTATGTAGCAAGAAATACAGTCATAGGAGAAAGAATCCATTTTGCTTTGAGTGGAACACCCTGACCTCTGAGTTTTTTTTTTTTTTAAACAATAATATTCTACTGTATAAAGAAAGAAAATATGAAAGTCTGAAATCACGAAGTTGAGTAATATTCTCCCATTGTTGATCAATGGGAGTTAAGTGTTTTAGACACTTTCTCACTTAATCCTCATAATGACCCACTGAAGTAGGTGTTATTATCATTTTACAACTAAATAGATGGAGGCAGGGGGAGTTATTTTCCCAAAGTTATATAGACAGAAGTAATAAAGTTGTGATACAAACTCCGGCCCCCCTGACTCCAGTTTTCAAGCTCTTATTCCTTAAACCAGTTCCATTCAAAATGCAGTCTTAGGACAGGCTGAAGTCTCTAAACTGGTACCCATCCTTGATGACATAACGACCTTGAGTTAGCATACAGATCAGCTACATCTCTAGGCCAGATGACGTTTTTATGGAAGAGGGAAGAGATAAAATTCTCTTGATGAAGGAAGCAGTGCAGGGATCCACATCCTCCTCCAAATGCCTCAACTCCTTGCATGTGGGTAACAACCATTTTGGAGACTTGCACTTTGAATAGCACCTTCTTAAATTTTACTGCCCAAAGAGTGCCAGAGCAATCATGTTATAGATTCCACCTTAACATAAGGTGTTTTGCTTGCTTATAGCCATTACTGGATAGTGAATTAAAAAAAAAAAAAGGTGTTTTGCACTGGCTATTTTCCACTTTGAGCTGAAAAGAGAATGTGAAGCTACCAGGCTCAAACTAAAGTTAGATTGGACTGATTTATGTTTCTCATTCAATAAGTCTTTTTTGTGAAAGCCTTTATGTGCTGTCATGCAATCCCATCTAAACCTATTTAAATTATTTGAACTGCTATAATTTCTATAGCTTAAGAGTCCTGGAATTGTATCTGAGAAGCCAGAGGCCATGGACGAAGGAAGGAGCCACGTTTCTATTCATTTTGAACATTCTTAGAATGTGTTTTTTTTGTGGGTGCCCAGTAAATTTCATGGATTCACTGACTGACTAGAGAGTAAAGGAATAAAGTTGAGCTATACCAGATTAAATACCATGTGGGGAGGAATTAGCATCTCTATTTCACGCTGTCCATTTTATAGGTTCTTTTGTGAATGATGGTAATTAGAACATGCCTGTAGTCCTATCTGCAAAGTGGCTTTAGATATTCCACAGGGGTTAGATGGAATTTCTCTTTGGAAGAAAAAAAAAGAGAAATATTTGTGTAGAAGATTGTTTTCATTATGGAGTCAATAATACTAATTTTCAACCCAGATGTGAATAAAGGTAATAAACCAAAGTTACTGCTGGGAAAACCAAAGTCACATAGTGACATTATAAGCTATATTATATGTAAGTCCTATTCTCCCGATGTTTAAAAATGTAATCATGTTTTCCTTTAGTTTAAGCATGTTACAGTTGGATGCTCAGACTGTGTCTACTTCTTTAAGTCTTTTCCCATTATGGTTTTTGTTTTAAGTTCTGTGCTTTAGACATTTCCTAAAACAATATCTAAGTCATGGAGAAGCCTCAGGGCTCTATTTAAAGGAAAGGCTCCTCACCTTACCTTGCAAGTTGTGGGAGATCATAACAGTCTGTAAAATTGCTCAACTGGAAAACAAAGGAACTGAGCCAGTGGAAATCACCAGTCGGTTAAATTCATGGGGACATAAATAACACCCCATGTCGATATAGGGTTTACGTCAGCATTGTGACTTGGGTGCTGAAGAAGTTTTCAGCAGTTTTCTTTCTGCCTAAGGAGAGTCAGGCTGTGTTGAACATACCCTAACATTTTTCTTCCTGCCTTCCTCCTTAGCACATGTCATCAGTGTCATTAAATTATTATTTAAGGATATTTATTCATCTTCCCATCCAGTCTTCATGAAGGCAGGGGCCACATACACCCTTGTCACTGCTAAGTCGCCTGCATGCACTTGGCTCTGTGGCTGTTGCAGGCTAGATGCTCACTCCTTGTCTATTCTGTTAAGTGAGTGTCAAGGAAGGGACGAGAGAGCTCAGTTCTGGGTGAGTATAGGAAAGGTACTAGGACAAGGGTTGAAGTTTGTGGAAAGACGCTTTCCCTTTTTATTGCTGGCTTTTACAAAAACACTGAATACAGCAGACCCCTGGCTCCACTGCCTTCACATCTGCCATGTAAGTTTCCTGACATGACCTTCTTGAGTATCATCTTACTAGTTTAGTGGCCAGAATTAGACTCTGAAAATAAATGAAAATGCACTTTTATTCAGAGAGTGACCCACATCCTCACTTCATGATGCCTGTTGCCTTTGAGATTTTTGTCTCTACTTGCTTTCTTCATTATCATCTACTTTCACTATTCACTACTATGAGTAGCGTATCTTGCAACATGAATTTTCTTGCACCTTCAGTGGCACTTGATGAGAAAGTGACAGAAAGGTCTCCATTTGCTCCAATGAACTATTTGCCAGCAAGTAGAAGATGATGTCTTTGGGGATGGGGGCAGAATAAAATACTTGATTTTGCGGTTGAGAAAGAATATTCCATACTTAATTGACTCTGGAAGTTTGGACATTTGGTCACTAGGCGAAGTTAGAATTTCTGTAGTCAAATGTCACAGTTACAGGTGAGGGTCTTATATTTTTCTCATCTCTTATTCTCCTTGTGCCTTTTCTGTGTTTTTCTTTCACTTGCTGCCAGCACACTCATTGTGCTTTCTCTCTACCCTTAGAAGATGAAGCATTGCTCTCAGAGAAGCAATCAATAGTTGTGCTGCCACCTGAGGACACCCACCATCTTTGCCGGGCTTTGTGACCCCACCTCAGCCTCCTTTTTTTTTTTTTTTTGAGACAGAGTCTCACTCTTGCCTAGGGTGGAGTGCAGTGTCATGATCTCAGCTCACTCCAACCTCCCTCCTGAGTAGCTGGGATTACAGACATGCATTACCATGCTGCTCAGTCTCCTTTTGACTCTATTTTTTGTCTCTTCTTTTCCAATTGGACCGAGACCTGAACATTTCCATAAAAGGGCTTGGAGAACATAGGCGTCCAAACGGAATAAACTGGATGAAGACTGACTCAGGGACCAGACGGGCAATGCAAATCAGGCGAGGTTTGTGCCACAGGTAGTTGGCACCTGGGGAGGTCTCTAGGTGGGTAAGAGGCTGAGATCTGGGGAGTTTGTTGGGCATTTGGCTTCTGGGAGTAGTGATGACTCAGCTCCAGGCAATGGGATATAGTAGCCCAGTAATATCATTATTTGAACTCTGTTTCCTGCCTCTGGCTTAGTCTGTGACTTTGGATATTTACTCAAATCTTGTTCTACTCTAAGATTCACTGGGGTAGGAACCTTGGTGGTATTCTTCACTTCTGTATTCATCAGATTTAGCAGGCAACCTGGCATATAGTAGATGTTCAACAAATTTCTGCTGAATTGAGCTGAAATTCTCTGCGTCAACTATTCCTTGGGGACCTCTAAGTTCTGAACTAGGTGTTCTACTCTTGAATTCTGTTCATTACCTTCAAAGAAGCTGACCTTCTGGAAGAAATTCAGGATTTCCTGCTTCATTATCAAGCTTATCTTGACTTTTCTTGATTTTAACATCCTGTTTTTCTCTAAAACTTGGGGACCTCTGTAATATTATAAATGGAATAAATAAAGTGTGATACAGCTGTTAGCAATCTTCTTGAAGCATAAATCTGCATAAACACCTAGCCAAAGCCATGCCAACCCAGAGTTACAGTGAAGGAACAGAGGGGGTTTGTGTGCGGCAAAAGCCTAGGCTTCCAGCACTCTTCCTGAATGTGGATATGCACAACAAAGTCCATAACCACTTGAGTTTAGACTTCTCACAAGTTCTGGATTTCAATTTTGGCATATCTGTTGTTTCAGACAATTCCTCCTATATAGAGCTGACTCTGTGTGCATTAATAAAAACAACATCTCAAAAGAGTAGTACTGAACATTTATTGCATGCATTCTATCACATAATAGGTATTTTACCGAAGTGATCTCATTCAGGCTTCACAAAGATTCCTGTTAAATGCCGCTAACCTCATTTTACAAATGAGGAAATGAGATTTAGGAGCATAAAGTCAATGCTGTCAACCATAATGCTTGGGTTATTCAGTTTAGCAATGTGCCGGCCATCATGTTGTCTTGTGGCTAAATAAAAGTAGGTTAAAGTGTGGATTTTGTGGCACTCATGGGATCCCTGGGAAGGCAGACCTTGCATTTATGAGCTGATTATAAAAATGATGTAAAATATGATGTAATGAAGTTTTAAATTAAATGGGATTAGTGCTGAAATGGATGGCACAGACCAGTGGTTCTCAAAATGTGGTCCTCAGACCAGCAACATCAGCATCCCCTGACAAGCAAAATCTCACCTCCCCTCAGATCTACTGCATCAGAGACTCTGGAGTTGTCGCCCACTACTCTGTGTTTTGACAATCCTTCCAGGTGATTCTAACACACTAAAATGTGAGAACCACTGGTTGACCATAGGTGTTAAGGGCAGTGGATTTGTTTCCTAGGGCTGCCATACAAATTACCACAAACTGGGTCACCTAAAACAACAGCAACTTATTCTCTCACAGTTCAGGAGGCCAGAAATCCCAAATAAAGGTGTCGTCAGGGCTGGTTCCTCTGGAGGCTCCGAGGAAGAGACTGGTCCCATGCTTCTCTCCTGGCTTCTGCATCTCCAAGCCATCCTTGGCATTTCTTGCCTTAGAGCTGTATCACCTTGATCTCTGTCTTCATCTTCACATGGCTTCCTCTCTCTATGACTCTCTGTGTGTCCTTTCCTCTTCTTCTAAGGGCACCAGGCTTTGGATTTTGGACCCACCCTAATCCAGTATGACTTTGTCTTAATGAACTATATCTGCAAAGCCCCTGTTTTCCAATAAGGTCACATTCTGTGATTCCAGGTAGACATGAATTTTGGGGAACACTATTCAACCCACTACAGGCAGTTCATTTGACCCAGTAATCCCATTACTGGGTGTATACCCAAATGAATATAAATTGTTCTATTATAAAGACACATGCACACGTATGTTCATTGTAGCACTGTTTACAATGGCAAAGACCTGGAACCAACCCAAATGTCCATCAATGATAGACTGGATAAAGAAAATGTGGCACATATATACCATGGAATACTGTGTAGCCATAAAAAAAGATGAGTTCATGTCCTTTACAGGGACATGGACAAGGCTGGAAACCATCATTCTCAGCAAACTGACACAAGAACAGTAAACCAAACACTGCATATTCTCACTCATAGGCGGGTGTTGAACAATGAGAACACATGGGCACAGGGAGGGGAGCATCACACACTGGGGTCTGTTAGGGGGGACTAAGGGAGGGACAGCAGGGGGTGGGGAGGTTGGGGAGGGATAACATTGGAAGAAATGCCTGATGTAGGTGACGGGGGGATGGAGGCAGCAAACCACCATGGCATGCATATACCTATGCAGCAATCCTGCAAGATCTGCACATGTACCCCAGAACTTAAAGTACAATAAAAATAAAACACTAAATGCTACAAAACCAAAAAGATGAAGAGAGGTTGGATGGAACTCAAGGGAAGAGCTTTAGGGATGTCTTTGAGGAACTGATCTGAGTGGATGAAAAAAGTGGATGTTTTGGGGCTGGTGGGATTGTCCTAGGAATGAAGCCAAGTGAACGTGCATAGATGGGTTTGACTTGGGGGAATGTGATGTTGGGGCATGGACATGGTTGGAGTGAAAACACATTTGTTGATGTGGTAATACATTAATGTAAACAGAAATTAGTAAAATATCACCTGGATTCTCACATATCACTAAATTACATTTATATTATAAAACTGTTTGCCAAGTGATGTAGTTTATAGTAAAAACCAATTATGATATTATTCTAATAACTTCCATACAATTTTTTAATTTGACAAATTATTAAGATCTTTCATTTGATCTATCTCTAGCTAAATAATACCTCTAATTGAGTCATAATTTGACTTGGGGAACTTCATCAAACCCTTGCAGTGACTCTCCCAGTAATGTTCATGGGGTTAAATAATCTTAGCATCTACTGAATCACACCAGTTACATTCAAGACTGCCCAGATGTTAAATTAATAGTAACTACTTTGTGAGGCTTTAAAATATTCAATATCTCTATTATGAAATGTGTCACAAAAACAGTTTTTTTCAATGTCATCTTTGATTAGGCCTTGATCCTTCAGGCTAGAAGAGAGGAAATACAGTCCTATTGCTGGAATGCCTGGTTCAAATTTTGGCTGTCTCTTAAATTTAAATAATTTTTCTGTCCTTCAGTTTTATTCTCCGTAAAATGGGGATAATTATATTGATGTTATAGTACTCAAATAAGTTAATATTCCTTTAGCACGATTCATGCTGTATATGTGATAATTCTCATTTTTATGAATAGAATTAATGTTGTTATTGTCTATGATGAGTAAGAATCCGGAAGGTTTTAACAGTGCATCCCATTAAATGAAAGGTGAAATTCCTAGGGGCCCATGCCTAGGATGCCACCTAACCTAAACCACTGCCTTGGGTTCTGTCTGTTGTTTGTGGCCTCACTCCTGTTACTGGAGGGCCTACTAGAATCCACTGCACTGACAAAACCCATAGTTCTTGGCCAGTATGTAGGATGGGCCTTCTTACTGCCAGCCTTCCTGCTTTCCCTTTTTTCCTTGTTGAACCCAGAATGTCTCATAGCTGAAGTCCTCAGAGGCTGCAGTTACCATCAGTAGCTACACGAGATTGACCCCAGAAGAGCAGACAGGGATCTACATGTATTTGTCCACCAGAATGTCAGTTACAGGTGCCAGTGTCAGGGATGCGCTTTCCTTTGTTGGGGTTCTCAACTACTCTGGCAAGGGCCACACTAAAAGCAGGAGTTTTGGGGGCTGATTGGCAGAAGCACTGATAACTAAGGATTTATGCTAGCATAAGCCTGGAACAGGTCCTGGAGGTCTCCCGGTTGTGCCAAGCATTTAACTCATTAGTTGCTGAATTGTGGAGGGATGGACGAGGTAGTGAAGTCATGGGAAAGGGGCTAGTACAAAAGTATTGCAATGTTTTAATAAGTGGAGGAGCTATTCCTGTGAGTCCTGGCTGAATCTTAGCCCTGGGAGTGGAGAAGATGCATCTATGCCAATAAGGCAAAGCTAATCTCTAAAGGCCTTGAGTTCTGGCCTGTGGGGTTGGACTTCCTCCAGCAGGTACTGGGAAGTCAGTGTTGGCAGCCCACCTTGCTCTTTGATTCAAGCAAAACGGAGTTCTAAGCCAGGACTTAACTGAAATAAAAAGATGCAGCTATTTTTCTAAGGAAGGATTTTGCTTTAAAACATTCTTGTTTGTTTGGCTTTTCCTCTGTTTATCTGTTGGCACCACTCTTTTGGAGGTTAATGTGAGTTCTAGAGAGAGGAGAATGGATTATAATATTTAAGCCTTTGCAGATGCAAGTCTTTTTTTGATAATGACTTGGGATTTAATAAGTCATTAAAAATTCTCCAACAAATGCTTTGCAGGTGGATTAAAAAATTTTTTTTAATGGGGAGGATAGGGAAAAAGAAATTGAGAATGATCCTTAATCTCAGGTAAATATCTTAACCAGTTTTGGAGAGACACAGCTGTCAGTACTATTGGTACTAATAGTACCCTGTATTGAAAATGCTGGCTGCTAATTTTGACATTGGGTATCAACATAAACACAGAAAAGATGCTTGATTGACATCGGCTCTCCTTCCTCAGTTGCTGGTCTCTGGCTATGCCTCTTTCACTGCAGCAGCCACGGAGTTTGACGTGAGTGAAATTTTATGAACTGTTTATTTCCCAGAAGTCCAAGGCAAGCTTGAAGTCTCTACTGGAATTATTTTTACCCCCACACTCTCCATCACATAGCAATAAAATGTTGGAGCATCAAGGTTGTGTGTGTATTATAGCTGTTAAGAGTGTGGGTTTCTGAATCAGTTAGCCTGGGTTTGAATCCTGACTTTTAAGAGAGAAGTTAAGCACGCCTGTAATCCCAGCATTTTGGGAGGCTGAGGCTTGAGGTCAGAAGTTCAAGACCAGCCTGGCTAACATGGAGAAACCCCATCTCTTCTAAAAATACAAAAACTAGCCAGGCATGGTGGCACATACATGTAATCCCAGATACTGGAGAGGCTAAGGCAGGAGAATTGCTTGAACCTGGGAGGCGGAGGTTGCAGCGAGCTGAGATCATGACACTGCACTCCAGCCTGGACAAGAGTGAGACGCCATCTCAAAGAAAAAATAGAAAAAACAAGTCAAAACAATCCTTCATCTAAAGAAAGAAAAAGAAAAAAAAGAAAAAACAAGTCAGAACAATCCTTCATCTTAGGTAAATAACTTCCCCAGTTTCGGAAAGACGTAACTCTCACATTGTTGTGTAAAATGCACCTGATAACAACAATCTAAGCATATCCTTGGAATGACCCCTTATGACAGATGCACCTGAATGTGTGCTCTGAACTAGGGATTCCGGGAATGGCCAACCCAGAGATTCATTCCTTATGTATGTTAAACATCTCAGTCCCCAGCCCATCTTGTGGAACATGGGCTGTTCAGCGGATTGATGCTCTGAGTTTTGGGTTAAATGAAGGTTGACAGGTAGTTGTTAAGGGGATGGGGTTATGTGAAAATACCATATGTAAACTGCGTGCTGTTTGTAGGCAGCTGGGTTTCCTGCCTAATCCACTGCCTTTGGACCCTGTAGTTACATTGTCTAGCCTGCCACCATTGGACTGTATGTAAAGGCAGATATATTGTCCAGCCCACCACCCCTGGACCATTTCTGTACATAAGGCGGTTCTTCTACCCAGCCCACCACCACTGACTATTTCCCCTGTGTGGAAGCCCCCAATAAAACCCTACATCTCGTTTGCTGGCTCCAGGTGTCTTCTTTGGCCTCTTGTGCCTAGTGCCTTTCTTATAGAGGTTAATAGGAGTTCTGCACAATGCAGTCTTAGTGCGACTAATGTATAAAACATTCCATATGGTGCTGGGAACGTGGGTAAATCATTTAACCACTAACACACCAATTCCCCATCTGTAAAATTGTGATAAAAATACCAGTCTTTCAGGGCTATTATGAGGATAAAATAAGTTAGTATGTTCATCTCTAGCCTAGTGAATGTTTGGTTTTGGGGTCTGGGGTCTGGAGGGTTTTAAAACAGTTTGTACCCATTTTATAGTTTATAAGCCATTTCTAAGTGTGTGTGTGTGTGTGTGTGTGTGTGTGTGTGTGTGTGTGTGTGTGCCTGTGCATATGCAACAGCGTGTCAATCAGGGACCAATCAGGAGATAGCAGTAATATAGTAATTTGAGTAAGGAGAGTTTAATATAAAGAATTAACAATTACAGGGGGTTAAAGTCATGAGGGATTGACTAGTAAGAAAAGAGAGCTCTAAAGAAGATAGGAATATCAAATATAAGGTGCAGCCAGCCAGTACCCAAACGACTGAGACAGAGTATCACAGGAAGAGACCCTCTAGGCTGAGACCTAGTCCTTGGTGGAGAGAACAATGCTGTGAGTTACTGAATGGCAGAGACATTGTTGGGGTTCTGCACTGGTGGAACTTGCTAGAATCTGCCCTCTGGAGCTTGTAGGCCATGTGTCCTATGGTGCTAAGGAAATTGTCACAGAGAAGTGTCTCCCTGCTCTGCTGTACTCTACTACAGTAGAGTACTCCACTACAAACCTCCCAAGCACTACTGACTACCATGCACTTCAGAAATGTGGTGCTCAGGAAGCTGCCTGCACCACGTGAGCTGCATGCTGGAGAAGGCGTGCGTGCTGCAGAAGCCAGACACTGAAGAAGCTGCTTGCACAGCAGGAATTGGGCATGGGAAGCCACCTGTGCTGCAGAAGCCTGCCCTCAATGGAGGAAAACCCTTCCAGCTCAAGTGTCTCTTCAGCACCCTCCACGGACAAAATGTAGCATGATGCCAGCTGGCAAATGAAAGTTATTTAAAGGACTAAACCTAATTTTCACAGAGCAGGCAATGCCAGGTGATTTTGGAGCTGAAAGGCAATAAATTGATAGTTGGTACAAATGGTGAAGAAGCAAATTCTTAATTCTGAGTATCTCTCATCATGCTTAGTTTTCTGCTCCCTGATGTGAGACCTCTGAGTAGTCCACAATAATAACTAATGCTTGGCATCACCTATGCAATACTTCTGTTTCCCGCTGATGTTTAGGCTTACAGTTTTAAGTGATGTCTTTCCTTTGTAAGGTGATTTGTGCTGAAGAAGATTTGTGTAATCTCTCATGAGAATGAGTTCCAATAGTAGTAGAATGTGGTTGTTGCCATGATTAACAAATTGATTACTCCAGGGAAAGAAAATACCCCTTTTTTTTTTGCTGTTTTATTTCATCAGAGAGGACATTCTTTTAGATGGACCTTGTTGGAGGACAAACAATAGGGAACTTTTAGCCAAAATGTGTTCCTGCAGTCTCATAGTAGCTTTCTTCTTATTATTAAATAGGGGTTGGGTTTTGCCATGTTTGTCTACAAACTCCTGGCCTCAACTATCCTCCTGCCTTGGCCTCCCAACATGCAAGCATTACAGGTGTGAGCCACCACACCTGGCCTGATAGTAGCGTTTTAACCTAATATATCCCTTCTTTTTTTGCTTAGTTCTGAATGAAATAAAGACATTAAATAAGAAATAGATTCAAATTAAATTTATTTTTGGACAAGGTGGAGTCAGTGAGGATTTTGAACAGGACTGTGATGTGATCGAAGTTCTCCATGGTATTTGGCCTGTAGGAAGTGCTGAATAAATGCTGGCTACTTGAACTGTTGCTGGTGTGGATCTCCTCTTTGTCATTTGAGTGATGAGTGGTCACCCTCTGACAGAGATCACAAAGGACCCAGACGGAAACAACCAGATACAAAACCAGCCTAATTTCCTGTGGCATCAATTAAACAGGGCTAGACAGGAGAAAGGAGGTGGTTTGGGTTCCTTGGCCTAGGCTCTTCCTTAAGCATCTAGAGCCCATTTAAGAGTCCAATTAGATCAGAAAAGCCTTGTCTGCTGGCCCAGGAGTAGAGGTGGGAAGAAAGGGCATGATTAATTTAATGCCTGGAACTGGGGGGAGAGATAGACAAATACCGCACAGGTCAGTGAACAGCTGTGGGCATCTTTTCCTCTCCCCTATCCAGTAACTTTTACCAGGCTTCCAAATGAGGTTGTTAAAAATAGGGATGTCAATTTGCATTTATTCCCCACAAGTGTTTACTGAGTGCTTTCTGTGTGTGAGGAGGCTGTGTAAGGTGCACAGGTGGAGGTCGTGTGGCCCCTCAGTCATAGTTGCTTTTTTAACTGTACTTTAGGTTCTGGGGTACATGTGCAGATCATGCAGGATTGTTGCATAGGTACATACATGGCAAGGTGGTTTGCTGCCTCCATTCCCCCATCACCTACAACTGGCATTTCTCCCTATGTTATGTTATCCCTCCCCAGCCTCCCAACCCCCACCGCTGTCCCTCCTGTACCCCCACCAACAGACCCCAGTGTGTGATGCTCCCCTCCCTGTGTCCATATGTTCTCAGCTGGGGTTCTTGAAGAAGCACCAGGAGACATGTAGACGAACTCGTGTCAAGCTACATATATGTATCATAACAGCACAGCTCAAATCTGATTCCACCACTCCATGGAAAACACTTTCTCCACAGTCATCTGTGACCTCTTTGTGGCTAAATCCAAAGGATGAATGCCTGCCCTTATTTTGCTTGACTTTTAGCAATCTCTTCTTGAAATTCTCTCTTTCCTTGGCCTGCACGGCGTCGCTTTGTCTGTGTATTCCTTCTGCATCTCAGGCTTCCTCTTTCCTGTCTTCTTTCTGAAACTTTCCCACTATGTATCCTTTAAATATCTGCATTCATCATGGTCCTCACTTGTCCTTCATGCATTTTCCTTCATATACTTTTTCCAGGTTGATTTGCCTTAATTATCATTTACCTATAGCTGATGATTCCCAAGTTGAAAACTTAAGCCCAGGTTATTCTTCTCAACTCAATCCCAATCTATCTACATGTGGGCTAATTGGACATCATGCCTTGATAATTCCAAAGATGTTTTATTTAACTCCTTCCAGACTGTTCCTACCCATTTCCCTCATCTCAGTAAATGGTACTCCCATCCAAACAGTTGACCAAGCCAGAAACCTGAGCATCATGTTTGATTCTTACTCCTACCTTTACCTAATCAATGGCTGATCATTGCGGCTCTACCTCATTAATAGCTCGCAAACCAGCCCACTCCTATCATCACAAAAGTTTGTCAATGGAAGCCACCTTCACTTTTTGTCTACATTACTCCAATAGTTTGATCACTTAATCCACACTCTTTGCAGAAAGATTTTACTACACCCAAGAAGGGCCAGGTACCCCTCGATAATTCCTCAGCTGCTCCCTGGTGTCCTCAGGATCAAGTCCTAGCTCTTTCATATGGCCCACAGCCTCTTTATGAGCTGACTTCTGTTTCCCTTTTCAGCCTTCTCTCATATTCCTCTAGCATCTTTTTGAATTATCTGCTCCAGCTACATTGAAACACTGAACGCACCATTTCTTGAATCTACAATTCTTTATCTGCCTAAACGTGTCTTTCATTTCTCCACTTCTTCCTTTGGATAACTCCCACTTCTCCTGAAGGACTCAGATGTATGTATGTCATTTCCACCAGGAAATCTTGGCCCCCACCCATACCCAAACCCAACATGACTTGATGAGATCACATAACATCCTGGAACCCATAACATCCTGTATTTGGCCCTGTCTTAGTCCTTACTATAATATTATGAAAGTGCCTATTTACTGTACACCCCACCTCAACTTTATCTTTGTTACCTATGTGATCCTAGCACATAACATGATGTCTGTTATGTGGACCTCTCTTGGTAATTATCTGCTCATGTGTATATCTGCAATGCTGCAAAGAGCTCCAGGAGCACAGAGGAGACAGGGAGTGCTTCATGTAGTCAGTGGCACATCATCTGGATCTTAGGGTGTGGGGAGGGAGGACTGGAATAGTTGGCAATGAGGAGACAGCACTCTAGGTGGCAGAAATGGCTTGAACAAAGTGTTTAGATGCAAGGAAGTGCCAAGTTTGACTGGAGCAAGCTCTCTGTAGAAGAAGAATGGGATGCAGTTCTGAAAAGATAGGTTGCGGTTAAGGCATTGAGAGCCGAGCTACTCAGAAGTTCTTTCTTCAGGTAATCAGGAGCCAAAGAAATTGAATATGTGTGCGAAATGATCAAAGAGGTGCTATAATAGTGTTAACCTGGCCAGCAGCATTCAGGATGGATTGGATGTGGGGAGGGGGTGGAGAGTGAGCGTAGTTGAGAGGCTATGATGCCGACTATCTTAGGGAGGTAAGTAGGAGGTAGGTAGGATGATGGCAAAGGGAAGAGTGAAGTAGGGACAGCTGTGAGATAAGGCAGCTCCTATTGGATGGTCTTGGAAGAAGGTCTTGCATTCAGAGTAAAAGGATAAGATTGTGCTGAAGTCTTGAAAAAAATGTGAGTGGTTTAGAGGAGTTGCAAATAGAAGCACAATTTGGATTCAAGGTAAAGACATCCCTCCATGTGGTCTGATGGTGAACAAGGAGGTCTTTGCATTGCTAAGAGCAATGAGGACTCAGCCGAGCTGGGCCAGCATGGACTGGTGTAGATCCCATCAGGCATGTTTGTCTCTCTCCTACAGTGCTTTTCTCTGACCCAGAGCAGGGAAAGCAGTAGGAGTTCAAAGGAAAGGGAGCAGGTCCATTCTTCATGAGTTTCATATGCTTGTGCAACCTGTAAGAAATAATACCTTTCAGATTTGCTCAGGAAAGACATTTTTATACTTGGATAACCATGAAAATTGGGACATTTTATTTCCTCTTGTGACCAACAAGTCACCTGGGGGGGTAATCAAGATAATGGCTTTGTGATGATAAATAGCAGAGTAGTGACGGAATGCAGAGCTGGATGGGGTTTGTGTTCCAACAATTGGACCAGATCTCTTGTTTCCTATAATTGCGTTATTTGATGGTGTACTGTCTAGCCCACATTTTCCAGATGAGGTCTGGGTTCTATTTTTGGAGTTGGCTTTGTAGCAGATAGTGTCATCCAATGTAACCAGCAGGCAGGGCAGGACAGTTTTCTATCCCAAGGATTCCGCCAGCTCCAAGGCAGGTGATCACTGTGGAAAGAGTGGGATAGAAAGTGGGTGTGACCAACTTCCTTGAGGGGCTCGTGGAGTCTCTGTCTCTCTTAGCTGCATCTGCACCTATACCTAGAACCACCAGGTTGGCTACACCTGAGAGCTCAGCGTGGCACAACCCTGCCCTTCTTCCAACCCACACTCTTTGGCATAGCATAGGTTTTGTGTGCCATATTCTGCATAGGGTGAGAATGAAGACAGTTGACTGCTAAGGTTTTACTTCCCTCCCTACCTGGAGAGCTGGAATCCTCCTTAATCATTCTGCACCTGTTGTATAGATCAAATGATTCAAAGGGATAATTGGTTGCCAGGTCTTATCTTCATAGAAGAAGAGGTGAGCAATAGTTTTCTGCCCTTCAGCCCCTGCGTCAGCCTCCTATTTTGACTTATCAACTTGAATCCTGGTTTTAAGAATTCTGGAACTCACAATTTCTTGTGATCACAACTGATTGATCATTTTGCTTGACTTGGGCTCTCTTGATAAGTCTGACCTACCTCATGGCCAATCTGGTTTGCAGAATCTTTAAGAAACGTAATTTTCCTCATTACATCCACCTGTACCAAAGGATGGGGCAGTGTTAGCTTTCTAGTTCATTTCAAAGGAGTAGCTACTGACAGAGTTTTATATAGCTTATGTCTTTCTCCACATTGCAATGTCTTTCTCGGTCCTGAAGCACCTAGTCCACTCCCTTCTCCATGCTAATACCTATTCTATCACAAGCAGAGGGGCAATTGTCAGGAGATACAGGGAATACATTCCGCACGTGTAACCCTTTTCTCTAATGAGGGACATTTGTCCTCAGGGATCTTATCTGGTAGCTTCCCTTTTTCTTGACATCTTACATGGTACAGCCCATCTGTTAGTGTTAGAAAGGCTTTGGGATGATGAAACCAAGAATTCAAATGTAATCAGGACAAACTGATCTTTCTCTTTTTCTCTATTTTTTTTTCTCCATCTCTGCTTCTCTGTGTCATTTTGGTTTTTATATGAAAAAAACATATGGTTTTTCTTCATGTGATAAAGGGAAATAATCCAAGGTAGTATAATGGTAAATAATCAAAAGGTAGTTACCTTAGAGAAAAGAGAAAGCCCTGTGTTTCTCCCACTCTGCCCTTTGTCTATAAACGTACCAGGGAGGGACTCTCATTGGCCTGCTTGAGTGATATGAGTGTGTCTTGGGCCAAAGACATAACCCCCTTGGCCAGGAAGACGGGTATTTCATAAGAAGAGGGAGGAGCAAGGGGAGTCATAGTGGGAAGAGAAGCAACAGCTTTTACTTGGGGGAAAGAATAGTTACAGAAATGAGCATCCACCTCTATTATTGAAGATTTGACTCCATCCTTATAGATTCACTTTACTCCTAAGGAATAGATAAAAGACAGGCAAAAAAGTCACCTAATTAAATTACTGGTGAAAGACAACAGTCTCAAAATTGAAAATGCTATCTAAACCTGCCTTTTTCTGTCTACCTTTTTCTCCTAGTCATTTGCTCTGCTTTTTACACAAAATCGACTAACTTCTCCTAATGGGAAGACAGAGAAAGGTTTTTTCCCCCATTACATTTGATTGAGTATTATTGTCTTCTTCCTGAAGGTGATATAGAAATGAGATATGTATTGTCTTCAGGGCAAAGGAATCACCTTAGGTGTCTCAATGGGACATTGCAGGGCTATAATCTTGCTTCCATGAATAGCAAGATGGGATTATCTGTTTTGAAGCTGCTTCCTGGTTTACTTTTGTTGTTGTTGTTGTTTAGAATAGCTTTATTAAAAAAGACTACTAAAACCCAGAAGCAACCGAGGTGTCTTTTTTTAAAAAAAACTTCCATTTTAAGTTAAGGGGTACAAGTGCAGGTTTATTATATAGGTAACCTTGCGTCATAGGGGTTTGTTGCACAGCTGAGTTTGTCACCCAGGTATTGAGCCTAGTACCCATTAGTTATTTTTCCTGATTCTCTCTCTCATCCCACCTTTCACCCTTGAAAGTCCCTGTGTGTGTTGTTCTACGCTATGTGCCCTTGTGTTCTCATAATTTAGCTCCCCCTTGTAAGTGAGAACATGTGGTATTTGGTTTTCTGTTCTTGCACACGTTTGCTAAGGATGATGGCCTCCAACTCCACTCACATCCCTGCAAACCACAATAAGATATCATCTAACACTAGTTAGAATGGCTGTTATTAAGAAGTCAAAAAATAATAGCTGCTGGCAGAGCTGTGGAGAAAAAGGAACACTTTTACATTGTTGGTAGGAGTGTAAATTGGTTCAGCCATTGTGGAAGACAGCGTGGCGATTCCTCAAAGACCTAAAGACAGAAATACCACTCAACGCAGCAATCCTATTCCTGGGTATATATCCAGAGGAATGTAAATCATCCTATCATAAAGACACATGCACATGTATGTTTATTGCAGCACTATTCACAATAGCAAAGACACAGAATCAACCTAAATGCCTATCAATGATAGGCTAGATAAAGAAAATGTGGTACGTATACACCATGGAATACTGGTTTACTTTTGTTGTAAGAAAGTCTATGCTGACTTCTCTCTTCTGGTTACTTCACCTGTAGGTGATGAAATGATATAGGCAGATGATAGATGAATAATATGACAACCTCCAAGCCAGCAGAGACCAACACCATGTGTATAAAGCAGTAGAAGGCTGCAGGATTTGAAGTCTCTGTCTAAGTTCCGTTCACAACTCAGGACTCACTTGTTACTTTTGAGTCATACCTTACCCTCCTCCTGCACCTATAAAAGATACAGAAGTTTAACCAGTCTGATGTTTACAATGTAGTTTAAACTGTTTGGATGAGTATCATAATCAATAAGGCTTATTACAACTAGTGCAAAATGGAAATGATTTAATTAGAATTGATTGTATGTTACTTTGAACAAAATTTTACGAGATAAAGATTATAGTGCTGATGATTGATGACAATGGTGGTGATTTTGATGGCTGGTATAGAAATTACCACTACGTTTACTCTCCACCATCTTTTCAGGGTGATAAGCTTCTTGACATGCATGACCCCTGTGGCAGCCATGAGAATGTGCTTTTCAGATTCCCATCTGCAGGGAACATACTTGACTAATGGCCCCAGCTTCTGTGCTCTGAAATCCAATAATACCTTTTTGCCAATAACACAGGCTGCTCCATGGCAGTGACTGAGCATGGCAGGGATACTAAGGAAGCTTCTACCTGGGAGACAGTGGTCCCACAAATGAACGTGCTGAATCTTCCTTAGAACTGCACTGCAGTCTGAAACTTTCCTACCATACTTTCTTCCTTCCTTTCCTCCCTCCTTCAGCTTGGGGTCAGACCTGCATCATAGTCTGATGGCTCTCTCACCCTACCTCTGTGGGCCCCTTTACATTTTATCTCATGGGTAATTCCCTTTATAAATTCTTTTCTTATGAATGGTGATGACACATGTAAAACATAACATTTGCCATTTGAACCAATTTTAAGTGCAAAATTCAGTGCTTTAGTTATACTGACCGTGTCATATAGCCATCACCACTGTCTGTTGCCAAATTCTTTTCATCACCCCAAACAGAAACTCTTTATTCATTAAGCAACACTCCCCATCCTAATACATTTCGTGTACTTTGATTCTGACTTGGCATCTGCTTCTCAGAGGACTTGACTAATGCAATCCCATTTAATCTTCATAACAGTTGTTGAAGGAAGATATTACCCCTATATTCTATATGAGGAAACTGAGGCTCTGAGATGTGTGTAATTTACAAGAGGGGTGGAAGAAAGAAGGGCAGGAGAAGGTTAGAGAGAACTTGCTGACCCTTCCATTGTCCTTCTGTTCAAAGTACTCAGCACGCCAATGTGCCACATCATGTTCTGAGTCCCGAGAGCATATCTTTGTCTGACCTCAGCTGGAATCATCTACCTTGGGCATGTCTTTGAATGACTGTGAAAGTGCCACTGTATTGATTTTGAAGTTACAAATACATTTTAGTGAGTAAGCAAATTTCTCTCTATAAAACCCATGAATAATGAAGATCATCTGGACATCATTAAGGGGCAATGATTGAGGAGAGCCTCCTTCTTCCTTGGTTGTTACAAATTTCACAACAGATCCGCCAAGTTGGTCTTTCGTTCCCTAATCCATTTCCCCAGATACTTATTTGGCAATAAAAAAAAAATCATTGAACAGGCGATTCTGATGGTAGGGCAAGTTGTGAATTCACTGATGCTGCCCAGCCTCTCAATTTTATATGTGAGCTGATAGATGAGGTATCCCTTGCTGAATGTCATACAGCATGTTATTGGCAGTTAAAGGAAACCTCAGCACTCTTGCATGTCAGTCCAGTGGTTTTCCTATAGCTTAATGCTTTTGGCTAAGAGGCCACTGCACACATACCTGGTTAAGTCTACCAGTAATTGTCTGATAGCTACGGTCATTTAGTTCCAATAGTAACTGAGCCCCTACTCTGTGACTGTGAGCTCCTGGAGGGCAGGGGCTATGTTTTGTTCATCATCACATCACATCATATTTCCATGTGCCAGGAACTAGCACAGTGCCTGGTACATGGAAAATTCTCAATGAATGTTGAGTAAGTGAATAGCATTGTGAAGTCATGAGTAAAATTTAAGAAATTCTAAAGTTTTTCTAAGAATGAATGAAATGTACAACAGTATAAAGGACTGCGGGAGACTCAGGAGAATTATAGGCTATGATCATTACGATGGTTAAAATAACAGGGTCTGGGTGTCAGACAGGGCTGCATTCGTTCCTGGTGGAGTGACCTTGAGCAAGATACTCAACCTTTCTGTGCCTCGGTTTTCCTCATCTGTCACATGGACATAATAGCAGGTGCTACCACATGGTTGGTTGTGAGGAATAAATGTGATAGTGTTTGTAAGCTGTTTAGTTTAATGCCTCAAAATATATTAAGTACTCAGTAAATATCAGCTATTGATTTTCTTATCTCATTGGGTTGTTTAAATAAATGCACAGAGGGAACGATTAAATCACAGGGGAGCCCACCAGAGGATTCAGAGCCTAAACAGTAACTCCAAGAGGCAAGAAATTACATGGATTAAGAGATTTGGGCAGGATGCATCTGATATGGTTTTGATGGACAGCTGAGATTTTCCTGGAATGTAAAGGAGTCTGGGAGATGCTGATGATATGAACAGAGGTGCGATGGCAAGGCTGCACCTGGCCCATCATTCAGGACAGTGAGGGGTGAATGGGTGGCAATGCTGTTAAGCAAAGAGTTAAAGGCCATTCACTGGGTGGAGGACCTCCTCCTGAGGAAATGAGGCTCTACTAAGCTGCTTTATGCACTGCTAGGAAATCTCACAAGTCATTTCCTTTGACCTAAAGAACAGCATGATTTTCATCTCTTCATTACCAACAAGCGGTAATTTCTAAACCAAAGAACTCAAAGAGGGTTTTCTTTTCTTAAAGCACCCGTTGTTTTTGAAGTTGCTGTCTGGATAAGGAGTAACCAGTGTATTTCAAAGGAATGATTCAGCTATCTTAAGGATTTCTTTCTTTCTTTTTCCCCTTCTCCTCTCTGAAACACTATGGTTTCATCCTGCAGGCTTACGAGGGGGTACAGAAATCATTAGGCCCACATGGTTAATCACATATTAGCTAACCAGACTCTGTTCCCTGAGAAGACACTGAGGATCAAGGCCGTTTTTGAGCTACGGGCACATTCCTGCATCTGCTGAGTTAGTCAACAGACATAGCCTCTGGTTCTTGGGATTCACCGTCTCATTCAAGGCCTTAATATGCATTCGTCAGCCCTCTTTATAAGAATTCTCCTTTGGTCTTTGTGCTTGTGGTATATACACTGGGGGTGGCATGTTTGAAATGGGGGAATCTATCAATGTTGCTGGGTGTACTCCCTTATTTCTTTGTGTACTTTATGGATAGATCCTTTTTCATGGTGGCTCAGGCTACCTATCAAGTTTCTGACAACATCATCCATCACTGCAAAAGGCCAGTGTGCACACGGCTTTTTTTTTTTTCTTCAAGATTTCTTTCTTCCAGGTCAGTGAGAGGCAGTGTAAGTCTGAGCGGTGAATACCTCCTATACATAACTTATGTCAGTTTCTCCCCAGGACTGGGGGATGTCAAACCTTAAAAGGAAGAGATCCTTTTGTCTCTCTGCTTCCACATAGGACTAGTTAGACGGGACTTATAATACAATACTGGGCTGAGTAGCTGCTCAGCACCATACCACACTCTGTGCTCAGGGCTGGGACACAGAGATGCACAAAACATGATTTATAAACTGAGCCCTTGATCTCAGGGGGTGGGTAGAGGTTTGTAAACCATCTAAATAAATAATCACTGTGGTGAATGGTAAGTGCTTTAAAGAAGAGAGTGAAGCAAAGGTGGCAGCTCAAGCCACGTTCCACTCAGGTACTTTGTTTGTTTGTTTGTTTGGTTTTTTGGCTATAGCAGTGTTACAAAAATTTTTTATTTTATTTTTTAATTTTAGCTGAGCATGCCTCCATTTTTCATGTGCTAATAATCATAAGCTAGAAAATGGACCTGTTTTCTTCTTCATTCTGATCCTTTAGCATTGAGAAGTAATGAATGAAATCTAGGTCATTCTAGAATTTTTCACTAATAATTTTCACAAATTTAATTCTATGAATTTGGACAGAATTGTGTTTGTCCACCCCAGATGACTTGACAAATGTTATCCCTCATTTTGGAGGGGGAAGGTAAAGTGCAGACGGATCAGTCTCTACGTGAGTGCTCTGCATATAAAGTCAGGGCAAGGGTTGATGAGGACTTGTTAAAACTCCCATATGCATCTCTTAGGACAGAGTGAACCTAAGAAGCCAAGCTCAGGGATCAGAACAGCCTGGTCTAGAGTTCTTCTTTTGACTCTTGCCAGCTTTATGGCATTTGGGCATTTTCTCTAACTTTTCTGAGATTCCATTTTCTCATCTGGAAAATAGAATAATAATACCTCCTTTGTACATTTACATCAGGGGTTTAATATCAAAATACAACCAAAGCATTTAATCTGTTAAAAGAAAAATCTTAGACAAATTAACAGAGTTTAATTGAGCAAATAATGATTCTCAAATTGAGCAGCCTTCGAGCCAGAGTAGGCTCAGAAAGACTCCAGTATAGACACCACTGTGTGGTGGAAGAAGATTTATGGACAGAAAAAGGAAAGAAGGTGCAGAAATAGTCGGACTTAGCTGGGCATGGTGTTGTGTGCCTGTAATCCCAGCTACTTGGGAGGCTGAGGCCGGAGAATTGCTTGAACCCGGGAGGTGGAGGTTGCAGTGAGCTGCAATTGCACCATTGCACTCCAGCCTGGGTAATAGAGTGAGACTCCGTCTCAAAAAAAAGCAAAACACCATAGCTCTGATTCCCAGTTGTGCATCTTACCCTCTGGACTCTGGCCTTTCCTTTTTCATGGTTGTCACTGTGACACAGAGGATATTGTATGACTGCATTCAAGGGAGAGGGAGAGCTCCAGTTTTGGGTTACCATTTTGCAACAGGGGCTAGAACCTGGTGATGATGAGAGTGAGCTCCAGAGTTGGGCTGATCTGCTTTTCTTGTGGTGTGACAATGGTCAATTCAAAACATACGTGAGTTTTTGTTTACTCAGTAGAGATAGAATAATAACCCTGTCTCCCAGGGCTTTGTAAGGATTAAAGGAGATAAAGATTGCAACGCGCTGGGCATCAGGTTAGGCACATTCTATGTGTTCAGGGAAAGGTATTTGTGGTTATTATTATTACAATTATCATCATTTCTTAAACTTGATTTACCTCTTCTTGACTGCATGGGAAGATAATACTAATTTCCATTCAAGCTTATGTAAAACAGGGAGCAGGCTTTGGATCAATTCTCGTGGGTGGCAATAAAGGGACGCCAAGCAGAATTTTGATTGCAGATGTGCTAGGGCCGTCCTGCCGAGCATTCTGCCCACTCCTCCCCAGAAGGCCTGTTAGTGCCTCTCCCACATGTTCTCATCCCCTGGACCCCAGAAGGCCTTCCCTCCTGGGGAAGAACGTTTTGTTCAAAAAACCACAGCATCACATGGTTCTGTCTGGTGACATTTTCACCCACTGCCAGGTGCTACCTGGCATGTAGCTTTGATTGACAAGATTACTAATCCATTGTAATCATATTTTCATAATTAGTCCCTGAGAGGCTTGCTGCCTGCTTTTGCCCAGGTAAACTCCCGCCTGCCGCAGACTGTTTTCACCAACTGTCACCTCCCCAGGAGGGAGCTGTCGGTCTAGCACCCACAGCTGTTACTAGGAATCGCTTTTGAATTCTTCCTGATCTTCCCTTTTTTTTGGCAGTTGGATGCTAGGAATCCTTGCTTGATTAAAAGTTACAATCATTGGCTTCAGACTTGAACTTGTAGCAGAAATGGCTTTGGTTTTTCCATCTTCCTGATCACACACTGCTTGTTCTTCTTCTGCAGTTCCTTTCCTCACATCCTCCCCACCCCACAAATCCCTGCGGCAAGGATGAGAGGAAACTTCAAAGGCATTTCTGAATAAAAGAACACACGGCGGGACATCAATTATTTACCAGGCAAAGTTTTGCCAGGCACAGGGGCGTTTCCCTGTTTGTCTTGCTGAAGACGGCAAGAAGAGTGATTCTGGAGGTTGCATTGTGCCTGCCCGTGCCTACCACTGTTGCCACTAAGGTCTGTGGAGCTCTGTCTAGAGTCTTCCTTGGTACTCTGGTCCTGCACTAATTCAGTAAAAAGTGACCAGGATGGCATTACTCACTGAGCCCTTACTGTAAGCCAGACCCTTGCTAAGGGCTTCTATTCATCACCTTGTTGAATCCTTGCAGCAACTTTAGGAAGTGGATACTAAAGGTATCCATTTTACAGGCAGATGATGAATTAAGATCTAGAAAAGTTAGACGACTTGCCCAGGGTTCTTTGGCTGGAAGCTAGCAGATCTGAGACTTGAGCTGGGCCTCATCTCTCCAGAGCCAGTATTTGTAACCACTGTGTTATGCTCTACGGTGAGTGTGAGCTACAGTGACAAGGAACTGGCACTAGTAGGAGGAGGTGGCAGTGTCTTTAAAAAGGGAACTAGAAGTCCTTGAGGAAGAAGAGGCCTTGAAGGCAGGAGGTTTTCTAGTCTTTTTTTGGTAAATGGAGAAGTGGAAATGTGTTTTCTTTGTGCCCTGCACAGGGCTAGAGGAGGAAAATGCAGCAGACACGTGGCCCCCGTCACTGGGCTTGGGTACCACTCCTTGACTATGGGCTTGCGTCCCTAGGCGACTCTGTGGCTCTTAAGAGGTCATCAGAATAATTAAAACCACGGTACCATGGGGAAAATGCCAGATATAGGTGAAGGGGAGGAAGGCAGCAAATCACACTGCCATGTGTGTACCTATGCAACTATCTTGCATGTTCTTCAAATGTACCCCAAAACCTAAAATGCAATAAAAAAATAAATAAATTTAAAAAACAAAACAAACAAAAAACCAGGGTACCACTAGCTTCTGCTCTCACCCACTCAACAATTTCTTGGAATCTCCAAGTGCTTTATATTGGCATATCACCAGCTGCTCAAATCATTTTTATTAGGGTATGGGAAGAAATTTATTGGGTTAGCTTGAATTCTCTTATATTCCTTTTTATTTCTTAATATTTATGGAGTTCTTGCTAAATGCCAGATAATCTGATAAGAATTTTTTCACACATAATCTCAATCTTTTTACCCACGCTGGGAGGTAGGCTTTGCTGCGCCTATTTTACTGGGGCAGGGTTTTGGGGAGAAAGAGAGAGAAAGAGAGATCCTTATGGCCTTTAGTAAGGATTATTAATCCACTCGGCAGTGGAAATACTGAATCTTTAAATCTTCCCTTCTCAGTGAAGACCTCCACTCCTTGCTCTCTATGTCTAAAGCTGACATTATTAATATCATGGATTTTGAGAGTTAATAAATTTGAAGTTTTGGATGAGCACTCCTTGTGAAGTTTGCACACATTTAGGCTTTGAGCACCAAGCTGGTACACTGGCCTCCAAAGGCTTACCTTTGTCTGGTTAAACACTCAAATGTCTGGAAATGCATTTAAAGGAAAGTCCTGATGTGAGTGGAAGGAAAATTGTTGGGTCTTCAACTGGACTCATGGTGAGACTCACAGTGACCAAGGTAAAATTCTCCAGGAAAGGATTCCTAACTGCATCTGACCAGGCTGCCAGTGCATAGACATACATGACAGTGAATTTTCTTTGGCAAAATAACTTGCATTGTCTTCTCAGCAAAGATCACAGGGCTATAGTTCAGTACATCAGAGCTGTTGAGAAAACATGGATGTCAACATCACCTGAATTTCCTAACAGGGTGGTGAGCCCCGCAGCAACTACTTAGGAAATTAGGGTGAACAAGTGAAACCAGTTTTTTTGCCCAGGTTTGGTTTTGAATACAGTGTCTACTTGAGACTGGGTTCAGAGTATTTCCTTACAGTTTCAAATGATCTCATAATTTGACCATGGAATCTAGATGGCCTTCCCAGTGACCGAAAATGCCATATTAGCCCAGGTAGTGTTTGCATCTACACACTTCTTTATCGCATGGTACCTGGGGAACCCGTTAATGGTAATAACCTACTTTTTCCTCGCTGCCTCTTGGCCCCCTCCTAACTTACATAATTCGCCCCCATGTGTTCATGGGTATATGAAAAACTGCCTGTGTGCTTACAAATAATCCCCTCCCATTTTTCCCTTTTGTCTTTACACTTCTCAGTGATGTCCATCTTTGGTCACTATTGCTAGTGATCTCCATAAGAGTTCATTATGAATCTGTTACATTTCACTCAATTCACCACCATCTAGGGATCCTAGCCTATGGACATTCCAGTGAGGGAACATTAAACAAACAATCACTGAAGAGATTTTCTCTTGAGGTGCTGAAAGCTGCAAACCCTCTCCATACCTGTATGGGGCTGTATTTCCTGCCTCAAATGTTCTGTTCCCCTGCTAAACTGTATATTTTTGCTTATCTTTACATCAGCTCCATGCACTATTTAAAACCACTTCTAGCTTCTGCCATCTCCAGGTTACTCAGACACTAATCCATGTCCAAGTCTGGGGTAGGTATTGAGGTAGGTGGGGGTCAAGGGTTCAAAGGCACCTGCTCCCCTATTTGCCTGAGTGTT